>NC_139824.1:17494088-17659365 GCF_963457635.1 Microchirus variegatus
AACTCCTTTTAATTTATCTTTACATATTTAAATTCTATGCAAATGTTTAATTTTGTTACACATGTTTAATTTAATTCCTTTGATTTCTCTGTACACATTTAAATGTACATTTATCTCAGGTCAACCTCAGCGTACGGTTACTGTGTTATAAGTTAATTATAATTTATCTATCGATCCGTCTAAGATTATGGATAAAGAATAAAAAAAGAAAAATAATCTGTGAGTAATCTTGACATGAAATGACTTTCACAATAAAATACATTTTTTTTTAAGCTGCACTCAGTCTTTTGCTTAATGTGGTCTTAAATGCATTTTATTGATCTCCAGTATTTTATTTTATATCAAAAACAGACTCTTGATGAATCCTGTATTAACCTCAGTTAAATCTGATCAGGAAATGTTGTGCTCGAGTGTTTGCAGCTGGCAGCACAAATAACTACACGGAAGAAAAAGTTACGAACCATTAACCCATTTGCTAAAAAAAATTTTTTTAACCCAATGCATCCGAAAAAAAGCCTTAACTCAGCCAAATTCTTCTTATGAGGAAATCTTCAGTTGATTTCATTGCGTTTTTCATCAGACGTTGGTTTGGGCTTTGGGAGCGGGAGTCTGGCCAAGCACATTTCTCTGAGTCATCAGAGAGAGAGAGAGAGAGGGAGGAGGAGGAGGTGGAGAAGTAAGAGGAGGAGGAAGAGGAGGAGGAGGAGGAGGAGGAGGAGGAGGAGGTGGCAAGTCCAAGAGTTTTCCTCTTGCTCTGTTGCAAGCGAAGGCCGACACTTCAGCGGCAACAGGCTGAGAGAAAACCACGCTCTATTGTTTCAGGCCTGCTGGCAACGTGAAGCCTTCCTGAAACTCAGCAAACACACACACACACACACACACGCGCGCGCGCACACACATACATTCTTGTACTTGCTGCATACGGAGGACTGGGTTGCTGACAAAGTGAGGACCAGCATTTCCACTTTATAAATCAACACAATTACAAATATCTACTTCATGAATGACATCTACAAAGAACTACTGGTTGCAGTACTATGAAATGTCTGCAGGTGGAGACCCAGAGCAAAAAGTGCTGTAAAACTTTTTCGTTTTTTTTAGTATTTTTTTTTTTATTTTTGGTCCAAAATTTTACAAAAACATCATACTTATACTATGCCGACCAAAATTTTTTTTTACCAAAAATGTCATACTATACTATATCTTCCAAAATTTGAAAAAAAAAATTTTACTCAAAATTTGACAAAAATATCATACTATACTATGTCATCCAAAAGTTGAAAAAAAATAGAAAAAAAAATGTTGGTCCAAAATTTTACAAAAAAGTCATACTATACTATGTCGTCCAAAATTTGAATTTTTTTTTTTGACAAATTGAGTATAGCATGTTATAGCAACCTAAGGAAGTGATTTCAATGAAAACAAAGTGAGGACCGGCCAAAATGACCTCACTCTGTAAAAATGACCTCACTTTGTGGGTTAAAAACCCTCACTGGTCCTCAGTATGCCGCAAGTACAAGAACACACAAGCACACACACACACACACACACACACAAATGAGGGATAGGTGCCAAAACACTGCTCTCATTGCCAAACATGAGAGAAAGCTGTTGTGTGAGAAGTTGAAAAGCACTTTCATTTATATATATGTGTGTGTGTGTGTGTGTGTGTTCTGTTGTTTTTGTTCTGTGGCAAACTGACAAAAAAATATGTTCAATAAAGAGAAGAAATCAGTCTAAAATCTCACGTTGGGGACATGATTTCGACCTCAATTACCTCCAGAAATCATCAGCTGTTCTGATCATGCACCTTTACACAGTGTCGTTGACACAATAGCAAAACTAAAGCTTCTTTTTAAGAAAGATTTAAGGATGAAACCATCCACAAAATCTCATCATATATGCACATTGCAGACATACTGACTCTCAAAAGGGCCAAATCTAGTGTGAAAGCTTCAAAACAACAGTTGGACTTAGAAAAGGTCATTAAAAAGTTTATTTTTCAACAAATTAATGCTAAATAATAGTCTTATTTTCAAGTTTTTAGCAGCGATTAGTCAAAAACGTTGTTGTGGTTAATTCAATTGTTTTTATTTTTAATTAATTTCCTTGTTTTGTTTTTAATTATATTATATTATATATATTATATATATATATACATACATACATACACATATGTGCATGTATATATGTATACATACACATATACATATGTATATATATATATATATACATACACATATACATATGTGTATATATATATATATATATACACACACACACACAATACATATATACATATATCAATATTTTATTTTCGAACTTAATTGTTATTCATTCAATTTTTAAAAGTATTTATTTTTAATATGTATACCCCCTTGTCTTGTGTATTGGTAAGAGTGTACGTATGTGAGGTTTTTGTATGTCTGTCTGTACTATAGTGTTTAAAATGTCAGATCATTTAAAAAAAATGTTTTTAACTTTCTCAGTTGCAGCGAAGCGTGACAAAATAAAATCGGTCTGAGACATTTGTCTGGATTAAGGCTTAAATAAAGAAAGTCTTCAGCACGTAAACAAAACGACTCCAGAAGACGGATTCATAATTATCGCTCAAATAAAATATCATTTAAGTGTTGGCCTCGGTGTGTCTGGCAGCAGCCCAGTGTCACTCTGAAGCGGTAACACAAGTTGTGTCCTGACGTAGACGAAGGTTGGATCGCGGAGGATGATAATTTCTGAGAAGAGAACAGAACAACTCTCTCTCTCTCCCTCTCTCTCTCTCTCCATCACTTCTAAATTTGGAAGAGTTGACCATGAAGGTTTCTATGAAGTGCGTGAAAAGAGGATAAATAATATGTGGTGATTTATTACTCTGTGGACGGAATCAGTGCAATAAAAACAAACGGCGTTACGACTTTTACGCTCCGTGTGCGAGCAGGTGACGGTAAACGGACTCAGGTTTTAAAAACTAGTCGGACTGTGGGCCAATTCCAATTCCTATCTTAACCCTCAAGCTCCACCCTTAATCTTAACTGGCCATAAAAACCAAGTGTTGAGGGTTATTTTATGTCACTTGGGAAATGGGACACCCCTTAAATGCAGATACGTCTTCAGACTGTAGGGGGCAGAATAACGCGAAAGCTGCGTCCAGTCTGTCAACTCCAAAAAAGAAGAAGAAGAAGAACACATTTACGTCAGGATTATTTATTACGGTCCGTTTGTCAGTCAAGTTATTAGGTTGTCAGTTAGTTATAAGATGATACTCATACAAATATTCAGCTGACAGTTACCACACACCACGACTTATTGACAAAAGATCGTAAAATAAAAATAAATGTTACACAATATGGACCTAAACTAAGATAATACAATGGTTTTCATCATTGTTATATCTCTATTAACAAAAGAAAACACTTCATTTGTAACGCGCTCGCTTCGCTGCTTTCGACGCCATATTTCTCATGTGAAAACACGCAATGCATTCTGGGTAGCCCTTGCTCCCAAGGGTGGTCTCGGAAAATCTCAATATTGAGGGCGATACAGCCCTTAAACTTGGCCCTTAACTTAATTTTTCTGAGAATCGGGACAGCACTTGGACTAGAGGGAGAGCATTTTTGAGATTGAGGATTAAGATTGAGGATTAAGCAAAGAATTGGAATTCATCCTGTGACTTCCTTTTCAACTCCATCGGAGCATCGTCTTCAAAAGCTCAAATGCGTAACCGAGAGAACTATTCGGTGACAAAGGTGGAGCGGTGGTGGTGGTGGACAGATGACTGACATGGCAGCAGAGGAGCAGGTGAAATGAGGCAGAAGAACAAACCTTCATTCCACAGGTTGAAGGTTCTCATCATGTCCCCATTCCCCCCCCCCCCCCTCCACCACCACCACCGTGGACCTGTCAGTGCTGCTCCTGCACTGTTTGTTTTCCCACCACAAACGTGGGGACAGATTTGGACACGGGGGGTGACAGCGGAGTCTATTTTCTCCACCTGGACGCTCGCAGCAGCAGCAGAGGAGGAGGAGGAGGAGGAGGAGGAGGGAAACTCAAGACTGGTTTTACCCGCTTCCTGGAAACAGTAAAGCAAACGGGAGGCCCCCGCTGTCAGGGGAAGGGGGTTAGCAGAGGCGATTCTAGAGTCTGTAGGGGTCCCTAAGCGAAAATTCCCAGGGGGCCCTTCCTTCCAACCAGCGTTCATCACCATTATGTTACAAATAATGTTGCATGTAACACGGAAAAACCTTGTAATTAAAAAGTATGTGAAAATATAAACGTAAACAGCAATAAAATACTGTAAATAGCTTTTAAAAAACGACATAAACTTAGTAAAAATTGTAAAGAACCCACATTATAAAACAATATAAATATATAGAACAATAAAATATTGTAAATAACTGGAAAAAACATATATAAACTGAGTAAAAAATTATATGCATTACACTGTAAATAATCCTCTTCATTTTCCAACTTGCAGAACGATAACTTCACACAGGTTAAAGTGAGGTGGGGCCCCTTTAGGGGGGGTTTACTACTGAGATGTCATTGTTGTTTAAGGGGGACGGGGAGGAGGCTGCTCACTGCACATGTCAGTAAAAACACAGCCCTCAGGCTCCGAGTGTCGGAGGGGGGGGGGCCCCCTATCGGCTCGGGGGCCCCAAGCAGTTGCCTGCCCTGCCTGTTCACAAGCTGCGCCTCTGAGGGTTAGAGAGGAGAGAGGCTGTGCATGAGTGTGCAGAGAGAGAGTGAAACCTCAGGTCAACAGATAAGGAATGTGTGTCAGGGTACGAGTGTGTGTGTGTGGGGGGGGGGAGGTGGATGGGGGGGCTGTCGACCGTGTCCACGTTTGAGCTCGTGAGAAAGAGAAATTGACAGAATGCTAACGAGCGCGCGCCGGGATCTGCTGATGCCCACGAAGATCTGTTTACAGTGAGCGGCCCTGACGACCCCCCCCCAGAGGATGCAGCGCTCTCGCTTGCCAACGCACGCACAAAATACACAAAAACACGTCCACATGGACACACACCGTCCCCCCCCTCCCCCAGTCCGTCCACATGTCTCAGCAGACATGGATACACCGTGTCACCTGTTCCAAACAACCGGACAGAGGAGGAGGTAGGTGTCAGTAGGTGTCAGTAGGTGTGTGTGACACGGGAGAAAGAGCCAGAAATGCCCTGCACACCCAGCTGGCGATGAGTTTGCAGAGCACACACACACACACACACACACACACACACACACACACACACACACACACACACACACACACACACACACACACACACAAACACACACACAGGGAGGTTGTGTGTGGACACACTGGAAGCAGCAAAGGAGGCCAAAAAGGTGCGAGTGTGGGAGTTTTAAAAAGGCATCTTCCAGGGCCTGGAGCTAAACGCTGCAGAGACGACAACGATGATGATGATGAGAAAGATTTGCAAGAGAAGAGAAAGACGACGAAGGGTTTGAAAAGGTTCTCAGTAGTGCCGTCAAACGTTTAACGCATCAAAAGCGTCAGCGTAATTTTTATTGTTAAAACGAGTCTCTAAAGTAACTTTAAAAACCCTATATTATGAGTGCTGGGCGCATGTTAACGCATGGCGCGTTTCCATGACGACTGACTGAAAAATGACGCGCGTGGCGTCATGTTTACGTGACTCCCGATTGTTAAAATGAGTCTCTAAAGTAACGCTAATCTTTTAAAACAGAGGCACACATACGCAGTTACACAGGTACGCTGGTTATTTGTAGCGTTGCTATAATTTAATAGCATAAAAAAAACACACCGCTCCAGTTCCACTGTAGGCGCGCTAACGACGCTAAAAGGAGCTAATGCAGCTAACGGAGCTAATGGAGCTAACGGAGACATCTTCAGGATGTTAGCTGTACGCTTTCCGAAGAAGAGATAGCAATGACAACGTTAAATACAAGCCAACACAGCGGCACGGCGAGCTGGCTGTAGTGTTATAAATCACATTTTATTACATTTACGTCTGTGAAGAAAATACGACTTTGCTAAGTGCTGCTAGCAGGAAAAGCTATTACTAGAAGTTGGTTAAAACCAGGAAAACCTACAGTCGAGGTAATGGATTGACATAATCTATGATATTTTTTAAAATGGAAAGGATTACCTTTGCTTTGAGACAGGAAAGATGGATAACTTATGTCACACCAATACGGCCATTATTTGTCTAAAAGTCGATTCTGCGTTAATTTACCGTGAGCTACGATTGTACATCTGCAGTTGTAAAATGTGAAGATATGAATTATCACCGTCTGTATGGACTTGAACATCATAATAATTATTATTCTATATCGTATTATTATAATAATCATTTCAAAAAAAGAGACTAGAAACAGGTGGAGACACTCTGGCTCAACCCGAACCCTGAACCCAGCTCTAAATCCCTCGCTAATCTAGTCTTCATACTGCGAGGTTGCCAGAGGTAGAAATGAGCAGAGAGACTCCTTGAAGTTGAGCCGTTGGACCAAAAAAAAAGAGAGCGCAGTATTCTCATCCATCACACCCCCCCCCCCCCACACACACACACACACACACACATTAAGGAACCGCACACTCGCAGTTACAGAATCCCTCGGCTAAGCGAAGCTGGAGGTTGATATTTAATACTCAGACATGAGAGATTGGCATCAATCTGGTCGTGTAACGCTCAGCGAGAAAAGCAGTAGATAAGTCAATCCTCACACTGTTCCTTCACACTCTTGCCTTCCTCTGACTCTCCTGTAACTCCACGGATCAGCGGCTGTTTGGGCTCTCACACAGAAATGTCCTTATTTCTGAAGGAAAAATTTTTTTCAATGAATATAACACATTTTGCGAAAGAAATTCAAATTTGAGAAAAAAATTTTTTTTGAAAGAATTTTCTTTTCTTTTTTTGGAGGGAAAAACACTTTTTTTCAATAAATGTAACATTGAATGCATCATAAATGCACTGTATACATTGTTAATGTGGTAAACGACTATTCTAGCGGCAAACGTCTGGTTTTTAATGGAATATTTACAGTGTAAGGTGTATAGAGGCCCATTTCCAGTGTTCTAATGCATTCATTGTGTTTGCTAATGGCGTTAGAAGGCTATTGGATGATTAGAAAACCCTTGAAAACCCTTGTGCAATGATGTAAGCACAGCTGAAAACATTATATGTTATTAGTGCTGGGCGCACGTTAACGCAATGACGCGTTTCAATGACGACTGACCGGAAAAAAGACGCGTGTGACATCACGTTTACATGACTATGCAGTACACAGTCACGCTGGTTATTTGTAGCGCTGCTCTTTTCCTTTTATAAACAGACGGGTCCAGTTCGACTGTAGGATAACGCTAACCGGCGCTAAAGGAGCTAATGCGGCTAACGGAGCTAACTGGTAAACGGTGCCTGGACTCGAGTATCGCGGCACGTAAACATGACGTCACGCACGTCTTTTTCCGGTCAGTCGTCATGGAAACGCGCCATGCGTTAGCGCCGTTAACGTGGCTAGCATTACAAATTATTAAACCTGTTAAAATCACTTTAGTAGGAACTTTTCTCATTTACTCAGGATTTTGAAAAACCTTGATGCGCTTCCACTGAAAATTACCCGGCACCCAGCACATCATATATATATATATATTATATTTGAATAAAAATCATTGTTTTTAATCTTGTAAATGTCTTGACTATATTTTCTATTCATTTTGCAACTCTTTTGATGAATAAAAGTCTGACTTTTAACGGAAAACACAACAAAATTGTATAGGTGAGCCCAACACTTTTGAACAGCAGTGTATGTTGGGTCTCTATAATATTGAAAGGTCTTTATTTGACGAATTAAAACAGTAATGGACACGGTCCAAGGTCCAAGGTGTTTATTTGTGGCGTGAAGGAATGTAATAAAGAAACATATTGGATGTAAATGTCTGAGTGTGAATCTAAATACAGTGGAGAATGAAAGACACACAGAGATGAGAGAGAAAGTGGGGCAGACGGCAGCGATACAAGCTCTCAGAGAGAAGGAGGTCACCCACACCTACGAGCACTCAATCAACCTGCCCGGCCGGCCGGACCGGCGACCTTGTTCATCCTGGATAAAGTGTCCTCTCTCCTAAAGCGTTTGTCTGCCTACAGCAGCAGCTTGTGCCAGGTTTCACCACCACCGCGGCCGCAGAGGTGCCACTGAACCACACGCCTCCCCACGTCTCCTCTGCCCACAAACAACACAAGGCTCTATGGGGTCGACAGCTACCGGTTCACGGCAACGCGTCGCGCTAAGCTAAGAGAGGCTCTGACAGGGATGAAAGACGAAGACGACGACGACCGGGGTTAATTGAAAACGAGCGGCATGTGTTACTGTGTTAGCGCTTTATCCAGAAACGCTGAGTAAATCAATCACTGTGTGATGTGAGGCGGCTTTGGTAAAAACAAGGTAGTGAATGAGACAGTTTAACATGGATGTTAATAGAGCTGAATCGATTATTAATGGATTACTAAATTAATCATCAACTATTTTGATAATCGATTAATCGGTTTTAAGCTTTTTTCACGATTAAAACCAGATTTCTGATTGTTTTAGCTTCTTAAACGTGAATATTTTCTTGGTTTCTTTGCTCCACATAAACAAAGAAATCAGTAAAACTGAATCATTTTGGTTTGTGAACAAAAACAGACATTGGTAGAACATCGACATTTCATTTTATGGACCAAACGATTCATCGATTAATTGAGAAAATAATCGACATATTAATCGATTACGAAAGTAATCGTTAGTTGCAGCTCTAGATGTTAAACAAAATCACTCATAAGAATAAAACCAAAGCAACAACAGCAAACTGCTGTGACCATAATACACAATATACAAGCATTCATTAGAATTAGAGCTGTAAATATAAAATACTGTTATTTAATAAATAACACATTTAGAGCTGAAACAATTAATCCATTACTAAATTAATTGTCAACTATTTTGACAATCGATGAATCGGTTTGAAGCTTTTTTCATGATTAAAACCAGATTTCTGATTGTTTTAGCTTCTTAAATGTGAATATTTTCTTTGTTTCTTTGCTCCACATAAAGAAATCATTAAAACTGAATCATTTTGGTTTGTGGACAACATATTTTAACATTTTCTGACATTTTATGGACCAAACTAGTCATGGATTAATGGACAATATAATCAACAGATTAATCGATTCTAGTTCCGAGTAATTGATTATTTGTCGTTTCAATGGCTGTAACTAACAAGTTATTGTCATGGAAGAAATTTCTCAATGATTGTGTTTTTTGTTTGCTTTGAAAAAAATAAATATAATAATAATTTCCTGAAAAAAGAAGCAATATTTGCCTATAAATTAGCTAAATACAAAACTTTTATGTTCACACATGATCAGGTAATTATGAAAAATCTATATTTAAAAAAAATTAAGCCAGAAAATGTATGTTTTTGCATAAATAAATGTACCAACTCAAATGGTAGTGGATGGAACACACACACACACACACACACACACACACACACACACACACACAAACACACACGCACACACACAGTCAGTGATATTATTCTGTGTGAATCACATGACAGCTTTGCTTTCAGAGAAAGTGTCACCACGACTGTCAACATACCAACAACAGCACACTGAGCACAGCGCCAGAGACAAACTGTGATGTGGGTTTTTCAGTACTCACAGCTCTCCATTGTCTATAAAAACACTTAATACTGTAATATTTCTAATCTAAATCACACTGTACTCTCCTGTATCGTACTGTACACAAACAACTAAAGACGAGGAAATGACGGGAAGAGGAAAACAGCTGAAGTCAACAGCCGAGCTGCTGCTGAGGTGCAAACGAAGCCACGAGGCTGCAGATATCTCTATCAGCTGTGACAGTCGGGTCACATTCCTTTGTTATGTGCTGTCGGACGGGCCTTTCCCTTTGGAAAGTTCTCTCCATGGCTGTGGATACAGCTGCAAACATGGCTCCACTGACCACAGCTACAACATGTGCGGCGTGACAGAGGAGGGAGGGAGTGAGGATAAGGGAGAGGCAGACACAGAGACCAGGGAAGTGACTGTAATTCATCTGTGCAAAGGGCAGATTCCACACCGATGTGTGGTGCTCCACGCTCGTGTGTAGGTGTCTTTTTTTTGTGAATCGTACAAACGGGCGGTGGGGAGGCGTGAGCCGGAGCCAGATACAATCGCTCTTATCGCCGCGCAGAGCAATGTGGAGAATGAGGATTCTGGGTTCTGCACGGCTGATCAAAGATATACGCAGACAGAGGCTGATACAACACACACACACACCCCACACACTTTCCCTTCTCCTTCTCTCTGTCATAAACACACAGGCAAACATGGAATTACAAGCTCAGCAAATAGCATGTAGGCTAATGCTATGAGCAATCATTTCACAATAAATAGAAGACGGCAAGAGATTAACGACGTGCATGAGACTGACGTTTCAATGAAGTTAGCCACCTTATGGAGAGGAAGAATCATTTTTACCACATCTAAGTATATGTATATCTATATTATCTATAGGAGGTAGTAGTAGTAGTAGTAGTTTGAAAAGTTTATTTAATTTACAATACAATAGGAGCTGCAAATTTACTCGGAGGAGCTTTACATAAGAAACTAGAAAAGCACTCGGAGAGCGCAGACCTCCGCCAAGGCAGCTCAGCCCCCCCTACGGATCACGCCCAAAATTTAATCACTTGTTCCTGGTCCCATTGCGGACACTTCCTGAAAATGTAATCCAAATCTGTCCGCGAACTTTCGAGTTATGTTGCCAACAAACAAACAAACAAACAAACTCCGGTGATAACATACACCTCCTTAGCGGAGGTCAATAATATTGTCATAAAATGTCCCTGATATGTCATCAGAGATCAAGGAAGCATGTTAAAATTAAATACTGGCTTCACTAAACGACATTTTTAAAGACCATTTTTTAATTAATAGCCAAATTCTGTAGCTCCTCGTAGTTCCATCTTTCAGTTTCAGTTGGATTGCAGTACCCGTTTTAAACTCTAGGTGCATATCGCCCTAAGACTTTGGATATGGGTTGAGCATGGCCCGATGCTGTGCATCCTTGATTTTCACATTTTTAGGAGGAACTTTAATTTTCGTCGATTTATCTACAACAGCTAGCTACTCAACCTCATTAGGCACATTTGCGTTGTGCCTAATGAGGTTGCACAGTGTTTGTTATTATGTTAGCCTTTACGTTCCTTATCATGCATGACCATAACAACAATAAAAATCTTCTTCAGCTCCCACTACAGGAATACATACTTCCTACAGGCACTGCACTAGTTCCTTTAAAAATTACAAAAATGTAAAAAAATGTTTTACACAGCATTAAAGACTTGATCCATGACTGTAAATTGATTTAATTTCTACCAAGTAATTAGATCAAAGATACTTCAAATAGAGACGTAGAAATACTCCAGTGTCTGCCTGCTGAGATGAACCAGAGTCAAAAGTCTTGCATTAAACAGGTGTGTTGTCGTAGAATTCTAACTCCGGCTGCAGCACTTTACACGACACGGGTCTCATCACAGCGACTGTGAGCCTGAGGGAACAGAACAGCACCGTGTTCCTGAGACGACGTGAACGACGGCTGGATGTTAATATAATAAAGACGCAGCGGGGAGAGTGTCAGCCTCTTCATAAGGCATCTCTCGTCTCTCTACGTTCAATCACTCCGCTCTGCTCTCCCACCCATCCATCTTCTCTCGTTTACACCTCACTCTCTCCGTACCTTCTCCTTCTCTAAGAGCTCCCTCCCTTTTCCACCTTATCTGCCTCTCGTGCTCCATTTATCTCAGCTTTCATCCGTCACAACACCCACCACCCCTGCACCTCTTTCTTCTCACTCTCCACGGTGCTCGTTATCCACCGCCCCGTGTACGCAGACATCCAGGGAAGCAGGTAGACAGACAACAGAGTGACAGCCAGCTAGCTTACTACTACTACTACTACTGCTGCTGCAAGACTGACAGGCAAGAAGAAAACCGTACGGAAGACGCGTAAAGGGAAGTAGCCAGGCGAGTGGTCCGACAAGACGACGGAGAAGCTCCGCGTTAAATAGCAGAGCCTCGCGGAAAAGGAAAAGGTTTCACGAGCAGAAGGCAGACAGGTGAGCAGAGCAGCCAGACGAGCTACGAGTCCAGCATCTCAACAGGTCCAGAGGGTCAGTCGCTGCACGGCTGACAGACGCCGCCTCTGTCTGGGCCTGGTGCTGCACTGCAGCCAGTGAATGGGTGTTCTGCAATAAGTGACAATATGAAATAAGCTTATTTTTTTTCTAATTACTGGGCGTTCGGCTCACGTGCAAAATCTCATCTGAGAATCTGACGCAAGTCAAAGTGAGCAAGTCCTGACCTTAACCTTAAATCTCAACCCTTAATCTTAACTGGCCCTCAAACCCAAGTGTTGAGGGTTATTTTGTCACTTAGAAATGGGACACCCCTTAAATGCAGATACGTCTTCAGACTGTAGGGGGCAGTATAACGCCAAAGCTGCGTCCAGTCTGTCAACTCCAAAAAAGAAGAAGAAGAACACATTTACGTCAGGATTATTTATTACGATTACGTTTGTCGGTCAAGTTATTAGGTTGTCAGTTAGTTATAAGATGATACTCATACAAATATTCAGCTGACAGTTACCACACACCACGACTTATTGACAAAAGATGGTAAAATAAAAACAAATGTTACGCAACAATGACGTCAGTAATCCATAATATGGGCCTAAACTAAGATAATTCAATGGTTTTCATAATTTTTATATCTCTATTAACAAAGAGAATACTTCATTTGTAGCGTGCACGTTTCGCTGCTTTCGGCGCCATCTTTGTTACGTGAGAACACGCAATGCATTCTGGGTAGCCCTTGCTCCCAAGGGTGGTGTCGGAAAATCTCAATATTGAGGGCGATGCAGCCCTTAAACTTGACCCTCAACTTAATTTGTCTGAGAATCGGGACAGAACTTGCACTAGAGGGAGATTAGAGAGACTATCCACACAAATGTTATTGTTTTAGCATTAACTGTGTACCAGTAACACAGGAAATACATATCCTGGTAGTGACATGGTTTGGGAAAAATGCTCTAATGCAACATCAAACACTCACAAATGGAAGAATCTTTCGTATTTCATTCGCTAAAATTGGAGACAGTCGCTTTAAAAACGAGCCGAAATATGTTGCATTGATTCGAATCAGCAGGGGCTTTTCTATTAAAACATACTGTATCCTTAACTGTGCTAATGAAACCATTGTGTTACAAAGAGGAATGTCCTAGAATAGCATCGCAGTGACACACAGGAAGCAGATTTACCAGAGCCGCGGTGGTATCGGCCGTGCGACTGCTCCGGTTTCACCATATGGTGAAGATTTTTCACTCCAGGAAAAAAAAAAAAACGCCTCCTAATTCCAATCACTCTGACTCAGCACAATGTGTTGCCCTTCCTCTGTTCACCAGATGTGGCGAAGGTTTCCTTCCAGAACAATCTGCCCCCCCCCTCAAAACATATATATATAATAATAATAATAATAAGCTGAAAGTTAATTACAGAGCTTGGAGTTTTAAAATATAAAAAAACCAACAATCTGGCTCAGTATTAAGGCACAGAGTTGGTGTTTTTTATTGTTGCCAATATGTTAACCTTTCATTAAAGTGAAGAAACTGTGGCTACTGTAACCTTTACAGAGGCCGAGTGTTTCCACTGTCACCTACATCTCGACACTCTGGCCGTCTTCCTACTGGGTCAAGTCACAATGACAGGAAACCATGAACCTTCTTCTTCTTTTGCTCTCAGTGAAGAAGAACCTCAGTGGAATCACTGTGTGTGTGTGTGTGTCACATCCTCGTAGCCGTTAAATACCAGTGTTCACCATTTCCAGGAAGTTGAGAGAATTTAAAAATGCCAAGGAGTCATTAAATTTAACGTTGCCAAAAAAAAAATCCCCCAAATTAAATAACAGTGGCATGGCTCGAGTCTGACTGAGGCAATTTTTTCCAAAGTTCCTTTTTTTGTTTCCATCTTTCACCAATTTTCACTAGTGGACTAAACTGTTTTTTTGACTTACTGGAATCCTGACTCCCCCCCCCCAAGAGCAGCCAACGTCTTTATGGTTTTGTCCTGGTTAACTCTGGCAGCGGTTAGACGCCCACAGGCATCTCCTTCTCCTTGCTCTTGAGCCAACAAAACCGGCTGCTCCGGAGAAAATCAATCCGGCGCAGAGTGACCGAACGGAAGGAGGAGAAAGACGAGAGTGGAGGTGAGTCACAGGAGGAGAAACGGGAGTGGACAGTTTATCATTCAGTCATCGACAGGATCCACACGTACTGATTTTATACTGTTTTTGTGGAACAAAACCGTTCATGTGACGGTTATTCACAAAGGGTGAATTCCAATTCCTTGCTTAACCCTCAATCCCAAAAATGTGCGCTTCCTCTAGTCCAAGTTCTGTCCTGATTCTCAGAAAAACTTAAGTTGAGGCCAAGTTTAAGGGCTGTATCGCCCTCAATGTTGAGATTTTCCGAGACCACCCTTGGGGAGCAACGGCTACCCAGAATGCATTGCGTGTTTTCACATAAGAAAGATGGCGTCGAAAGCAGCGAAGCGAGTGCGCTACAAATGAAGTATTTTCTTTGTTAATAGAGATATAAAAATGATGAAAACCATTGTATTATCTTAGTTTAGGCCCATATTATGGATTACTGACGTCATTGTTGCGTAACTTTTATTTTTATTTTACAATCTTTTGTCAATAGCCGGATGGTTTGCTATGGTTTACTTTTCAATAAGTCGTGGTGTGTGGTAACTGTCAGCTGAATATTTGTATGAGTATCATCTTATAACTAACTGACAACCTAATAACTTGACTGAAATAAAATAATAAATAAATAATCCTGATGTAAATGTGTTCTTCTTCTTCTTTTTTGGAGTTGACAGACTGGACGCAGCTTTGGCGTTATTCTGCCCCCTACAGTCTGAAGACGTATCTGCATTTAAGGGGTGTCCCATTTCTAAGTGACAAAATAAACCTCAACACTTGGTTTTGAGGCCAGTTAAGATTGAGGGTTAAGATATGAATTGGAATTGGCCCAACATCTACTATAAGCAACCTTACACTGTGCTTACAAGCACAACAATCCTGCGTAGCGACCCCTACTGATCGGGCGGGAAATTGCAGTGTGCGTGTATCCGGCACCACGACGGAGAACTATGAAGGCTCGAGGGGTCTCCGTGGTTATGCAGTTGGATAACGCATTACGAGTATGAGTATCCAGGTTCAGTGTGTGAGAATTACTGACATCTAATGGTAAGACTGCAGATTGCAGTTAGCTTCCCCTTCAAAAAGCAAACATGTATATCCGTTCAGGCAGCTGTAGAATCCTATTGGTGCAAGATGGCTGCCTCCAATAAGAAAGAGCCTTGAGTTAAGTACATGACAAAGGCTTTTTCTGACACATATACCACATATATTACACTTAAACAAAAATACGTATGGTTAATATATAGAGCTGAAACAATTAATCAATGACTAAATTAATAGTCAACTATTTTGATCATCGATTAACCGGTTTGAAGCTTTTTCCATAATTAAAACCAGATTTCTGATCGTTTTAGCTTCTTAAACGTGAATATTTTCTTCGTTTGTTTGCTCCACATAAACAAAGAAATCATTCAAAACTGAATCATTTTGGTTTGTGGACAAAAACAAAGACATTCGAGAACATCGTTAGTTCCAGGTTTGACAAACTGATCAGCGTTTTTTAACAGCTCCAGTAGTATATTCAAATTTCTGCAAATAAACCTTCTTTCCTATATGTGACACTAGTATTAGTACTTGTATTTAACATGTGAAAGCGACAGCTTATATAGCAAATACTTACTAATATTCTTCATATAGTGTGTTTATTGTTATTGTGGGGAAATTAAAAGATCCTGTGTGACACAGTGGCACAGTTGGTTCCTAAAACAGCGTGATCATTTATAGAAAATGTTCTATATGTAACTTAAAAGAGCAGATTCAGGACCTGACAAGACATGACTTGGGTTTTCTTTACATTTAAGATGAATTTCTGATTCAGAAGCGAACATTTAAACCAGACATTCAGCTGCACGGTCAACATGAAAGGCTCACTCAGTGTAACGTCCGTTTTCTTGACAAATGTCTATCCACGGTCGCGGTGTGTGCTAGCTGTGGTTAGCTGCAGGAGGTTGAGCTGACCACAGTACTTCTTCCTGTATCCAACCCCCCCCCCCCCCACACACACACACACACTTCCCTCTCTCCTCCATCCATCTCCCCCCTGGGTTTCTTCTTCTTCTTGTGCCAGGTTAACAAACCATTATGTTGTCAGATCAATAAAGAGGCAGAATGGCAAATGACTGGTCACACTGGAGCCAGATGTAATAACGCGGTGATTCACGTCGGAGAAATGCGCTGCGACAGGCCTGGAGCCTGATTTCAGAAAAGGCATCGCAGCACGAGGGCCGAATACGACCTTTTAATGATATTCCATAGGTGGACGATACAATATACATAACGCAGGTGTCATTATATTTACTAGATAGGACTGGTCAGCTTAGGCCTTCGTGACATTTGATTATATTCAAACACAGAATAGATTTTGGCCAAAATCAATCACCTGAATTCCACAAAAAATCATATTCCTCAACAATGTGACTTTGATATGATCCCTTCAAATAGCAGGACTATCACAGCTGCTGAAGCGTTACAGGGAAATCCCTCGACTGCTAAAGCAAACAACTTGTTTTTTATGATTCCGAGGGCTGCGTTAGTTAAAGGTCCCCTATTGTGCAAAATCAACTTTTTAATCTTTTAGTACTTATATTTGGGACTCAGTGGGCCATACCAGTCCCCAAAATGTGAAAAAAACTCAGTCATGTTTTAGTGGTTCCTCTTTGTGTAAGTATAGGCGATAAAACACGCGACGTTTACACCTCCCGACCAAGTGACGACAGTGCGGACATTTCACCGTGAATGTTGGCATCCTGCCAGGCAGAGTACTTCACAGAGTACTTCACAGAGTACTTCACAGAGTACTTCACAGAGTACTTCACAGAGTACTTCACAGAGTACTTCACAGCTCCACCGTAGCTCCCCCTTGTCCCTGTGAAATACGAGAGTGCAGGCGAGGGAGGAAGAGTGGCTGCACAGCGGAGCACAGTGTTTTACACACATTTCTAGCCTCAGAGGACTTGTGTGTCCAGTGGATATATTTTATTTATGAAAAAAATGTTCACAAGCTTCACAAGCCCTTTGTTGTTGATCGTGTGTGTAAATTCCTATGCTGGAGGGTACACCTTGAACGCACCAGTAACGTGCCTGTGGTTAGCGAGTGGCGCGTGTGGATCGGTGATATGAGGAGCACGCGTTTGAAAGCCCTGCAGAAAGATGTAGATGTCCAACATTTCTTCTCAACCAAAGGCTGCCTTTATGTCGTGTTTCCACGCTCTCTCCTCGTGTTGTTGATCCACACGCGTCACTTTCAGCGGCAGTTACACTGGTGCGTTCAGGCTCTTTTTCTAGCATGGGAATTTACATACACGGCGCGCCACGCCGCGCGGCACATTAATCATTTTTCTTCGATTTTAAGGTTTTTATGATCGCGAGAAGCCAAAATCGTGGTCACTCTATGCATTACGGTGAAACGCAGTAACAACGGGTAAACGGATATAAAGGCCACATTATACTTCTCCGACTGCGTATGCGTTATCCGTCTGCATCACCACGGAGACGCCTCGAGCCTTTATACTTCTGCGTCGTGGTGACGAATATGCGCTGCAATTTCCCGCCCGATCAGTAGGGGTCGCTGCGCAAGGTTGTTGTGCTTCAGGCTACAGTGAGCAATGGCGTCCGAGAAAGAAAGAGAGAGAAAGACTGTTGTTGTTGAAACAGTGGCCGTTTGTCACCTTTTCTGTGTCCCGGAACGCAGTTTTAAGATAATTTGAGGCGAGAAATTGGCCATTTAGAGTCTAAACATGTGCTGTGTGTGTTAAGATATGACGTATTTATAGTTTGGCAGCGACGTTGTCGGCGGTGATCAGCTCCGCCCTCTGTGGACGCTCGGTGCTCACTGTGAGCCGGCACAGAGCAGCTTAGCTCGGCCTGTCCTGAGGACCAATCGCAGCTCTTGCCGTCTCCGTTGTCCCTTGACGGAGTGACGGACACTTAAAAAATATTCCGTGCAGCCGGAGACGACGCAGAGACTCTACAACAGGTTCTGCGTCGACGCAGAGGACTCTGCGTAACCTACGCAGAGCACTTTACGCAGGAGTATAAATTGGGCTTAAGTTAGATCGACACTCCCCTGGAAGCAGTGGGTGTGTGTTTACCTGGGTCTCATTCACATGTAAATGACCAGGCACAAAACCGAGCGTTTTGAAAAAGGCTATTTTGGCAGAGTTATTGAACTGCTATTGTGCTTCATCCTTATGATATTTTGACTAAAGCATGACACAGACATGTTCATTAGGGCATCAGGAACTAGTTTAACTTGGGTTAATAGGGTATAATATTGGACCTTTAAGATTTGTGAACGTGAAGCAGCCTCTCCCGCAGCTGAGAGTGAGAATGCACCAGTATACTGTATGTGAGCCAATCCAGTGACAATCAATAACAGATGGGCTTCCTGAAGCGGCCCGTGGTGTCGAGGATGACGGCGAAAATTCTGGCATGTTTTAGTACATTTGGACGTGAAGAGAGCGACAGTGTTTAAGTTCCTGTCAGAGACGCAGCTATGAGACTTAATCTCGCGAAGACATGACATGTTTGGTTCGGGGGTTTTCTGGTTTCTGGACTCGGGGAAAGTTATTCATGCTCACAAATATTTATTAAACTGTCTAAGATCAAACAAATAGCATATGGGAATTCTGCTTTGGAGTAGATGTTTCACTTTAAGGGAAGCCAAGTTTGCAGAGAATGATCCTCGGAGGACTAAATTAATAACGACATTTGGTATGGGTCAGCTTCCTGGAAAACTAACACTTCAAACAGGTACAAAGACAAATGCAGACGAAAATTAATCCAATCCACTTTAACTTATTCCGTCCAGGGCCCTAGTAACCTCAAGCCTCTCTTGGCATGCACTGGGCACATCTATCACGGGGTCAAATACGAACCGTGCGGGCAAAAACAAAAAAAAGATCCAGATTTATGCTCAGTTCAGCGCTCGGTAATCTCCGTAATCTTTCATTTCTCATGTCGTGTCTGCAAAACAGCATTTTCTTTCCCCCCCCGATATCACTACATCTCCAGCCACATTTGCCCTTCATCAGCAACGAAACTGAGGAGAAGAGAGACTTAACCAGGATCTGTTGCTTGATAGAAAAAAACTGAAAATTCGACTACAAGGCCTTGTCAGAGTATAGAGATGTGCATTTCACCAGAGATTATGACCTCCATCTATTATTGACACGGAGTCTGTGAACGAGAACGATTTAGCCGCTACAAGACGACACTAATCGGCGCGGAAAGTGTTGCCTGCGAACCTCGGGCTTTTGTTGCATTCTGAATAAAACTCCTGAGAGAAATGAGAAGTGAGCAGCATGCAAGTAAGTGCTTGTGTCTCCCAAGTCCTTGTGCATGAACCCCGTGAACTCACAAAGGTGTGTGTGTGGATTTCAGTCAGAGAAACAACCTCAGGCCGACGCCACCATCTAGTGGCCAGAAACAGTCATTACATTTAAATGCTTCCTTAAAGGGATAGTTCGAAATTTTGGACATAAGACCTACTTTCCAACTCAGCCGGTGTGATGGAGACGTCTGGAGACGTTTTCAAGAAATTTCATTCAGTTCTTCTAGTTGCCGAGTTCGCTGATGCTATGGCTAGCACAAGTCAATGGTACAAGCTAGCATGGCATTAGAAACACTCATACTGACTCCACAGTGCACCCGAGGCAAATCGATTGTAACGGCAGACTATTGATGTACATATCTGTGTTGATAGAATGTTTGAAATAAAACCAACCTTGCAATTTGAAGGATTTATGTCTCAGCAGCAGCAGGAGCGCGTCATACTTGCGGTAGCGGCGGAAGTATAGTGCTGAGAAAGTAGTCCCTCAAAAATTCATGCGATGCGAGGTTAGTTTTGTTTCAAATATTATTCTATCAACAGATATGTACATCGATAGTCTGCCGTTACAATTGATTTGCCTCGGGTGCACTGTGGAGTCGGTATGAGTGTTTTTAATGCCATGATAGTGTGTACCATTGACGTCTCCATCACACCGGCTGAGTTGGAAAATAGGTCTTATGTCCAAAATTCCCAACTACCCCTTTAAATAATAGGGTTCAAACCAGATACTTCAAGTAAACGTGTAAACGAACGTGGTTACATGGTGATAAAGATGGAAAGGTTTGAGCACAAATGAGAAGAAAATTTGATTTATTGCTTGAAAAATTAATATCTGAACAGACAGGTAACGAATTGTTGTTGTTGTTGTGACATAATCAAACTATAATTACAAGTTTGCTTCAGCTGTCCCAACTCAAAATAGCCTCTTCGTGTACGCAAACGTGCAAGTTGCAAATTTATAAACAGTGCTCCTATTTAAAGGGTCTTAAAACAAACAAGATAAAAACTATTATTTAAACTCGTGAAAGACTGGCAAAATGATGGAGCCACGAAAAGCCAAACAACGAATGCATGAGCGTCGTCGGTAAACAACAGGACAATGACGTGACCTACAAAACCATTCCATAAGATCACAAAAGCCTAACATATAGCTAAAATAAATATAAAATCTGAATATAAAATTTAACCAATGATTAAAAGAAACAACATGATTTCAACCGAGACTCTGCCATACGACCTTTGGCCTATGACAGAGTTAAGGTTTTGCATAAATAAATACTGACCTAAAGTAAGTTCTGAATTAACTTACATTTTTAGGAAATTAGGGGTGAAAAGGAGGCTGCTGCTTCAGCAAATATTCTAGGATCCTCAGAGAAGTCAAATGATAAGATGATCTGCATGGTGTGATTATGGGCTAACTCAAGGGCCAGTGGTTACATTATTTCCAGCCATTCCTCTAACAGTAACATATGACGTGTCCGTCTGACTTACTCGTCAGCATCAGCGAACTGCTCTGGCTCAGTGGGGACATTGAAGCAGGACCATTTGACGGGGCGTCGATGGTGTGCGGCCGGGCTGTAGTTGGCCGTCACCGGCAGGCCGACTGTGTCCAACTGCTTTATCGTCGTGTTCCGCACAGAAAAATGAAGCAAGTCTTCTGGACCTGAAGAAAGCACAAAAAAAACCGTAACACATGTGGACTTGATGTGAATCCTGAATATTCCACGTACATAATTTTTTGACTTTCGATTAAAGGTGCATTATGTAATGAATCTAAAGCAACTGGCCATAAAATCCTCCTAATATGTCACAGAGACTCAGGAATAATGTTCATATAGGGTCGAAGGTCTAAGGACAGAGGATGTTACCAACCCTGTGAAGTCCCGTGAGACAAACTATGTTTTGTAAACTGTGGGCTATATAAATAAAGATTGATTGATTGATTGATATAACAAACTGAACTCACCAACAACAACAGTACAGACAAAATATTCGCATTAAAAAAAATATTTTGCAGACTGCTAATGTGGCGCCACCTACAGCCGTCTACCAATCATTGCAGTCAGTAGAGTCTCGGCTGCCGAGCAACCACGGGTTGCCAGTTACGTCAGAAAACAAAACCTAAAAGACCTCAGTATTTTGAATTTGAATGTAGTAACTGTTTTTGGCCACATTCTTACATATGGCACCTTTAAGTGTGTTTACCATAAGGCGTGTCACCAAAACACATCTTTTCCCAGCCAGTGACCATGACCTCTTGGATCTCACTCTCCCAATCCTCCTCTTGCAGTGGCACCATGACGTCAGCCTCGCTAAAAAAAAAGTTGACACAAATTTAATAACACTTGCAAGTGGATTGTTCTATGATAAGGTAAATATAAAGATAAGATCAGGGTTCGTACACTTTTTTAGCAATAGTTTTCCATAACCTTTCCAAGACCGAAAATCGGTGCCATCCCACAGTCTTACATGAATGTCCGTTTGTTTTGACTGCAAACCTTTCGTCAAATAAAAAAAACATATGCAGTTTGTTGCGACACGTCTATCATTATCAGCATTTTGCACGTACGTGGTCTGCGTCTTTCAGTAGCCAAAGCTTTTTTACTGTTCACGTTTTGGTTCACGCCTGCAGTACACACTTGCAGCCACTGTGTGGCATCGTCTGCATGTGAATTGTCGTCTCATTTTTTTTTTTTTACCTCCGAGTAAGAACACCCCCGGAAGTGTGTTGCCTTGTGTTTTTAGCTTCTCCGTTAGCTTTCGTGTGTTAGCCGGCAAAACCCACATGCCAGGACTGAACGATCGTCTCCGTACGTCTTATTTACATAGACGCAGTTAAATCACATCACACTCGTTGAAACTACACTTTCCTGGCATTTTGTCGTTGAATAGAGCATCTCAAAATCCATGTGAGGACTGGAGGGTCGCTAAGCAGGGCACCAGTGATCTGCTCGTTTCTGCTTGACACTTCCGCGTCAATTTAAATTTTAATCGCGCATTACATCATTTTATTTATGTTTTAACGCATCCAAAATATTATCCATGTAATATGTCCATGACTTTTCCAAAACTTTACAGGAAATCTTGTTTATCATTAACTTTTCAAGGACCTAGAAAATGCATTTTCAATTTCCAAAACTTTTCCAGGCTTTTCATGACCGTACGAACCCTGTAAGATAGATAGACTTTAAACTTTAAATTATGATGCGATTAATAAAATGTTCAAAATGTTAGATATGGTAAGCTCACCTGATCTTCCGTCTAAATGTCTTCCTTCTTGGCCTCCTCTTCATTGCTGTTGCTGACGGACAAGGCTCTGGAGCACTTTGGTCACAATTACCGGTCAGAGCGACAGAATGCGAACCGGTGGCCCCGTTGACCGAGACGCCGCGTGAAACGTCTCCATTGCCGACCCTGCCAGCTGCTGAGGCACCGGTCACAGCTGAAATCATACCTCCTTGTTTCCTGAATGTCCTTGGAGGAGCTGCCTGTGTACCATTACCTCTGTACCCGTGGTTAATATGACCATTAACCGTGTGCCGCGGTTTGGAAGCACCATTCGGGACGCCAGATGGCACGCTCTTACCGACTCTAGCGGCAGTAGGTGGGCAGCCATCGTGTGAAGCGACTCCGTTAGCCAAACCTGTGCCTGGGACCCGACAACTGACCTGATCGTTCGATTTAAAGGTGTCGTGATGCGTTCCTCTTCTTCTACCGATGAAGTTCAAACCATTGTGAGGCATCGCGTCACCTGCGATGTACAGAAGAAGATTAGCAGCGGAAGAGTGAGCGGCATGACTCAAGATGTGACTTGGATTACATTCCACAACATGGACTGTTTACACTCCTGCCCTCAGGACGGAGGTACAGGAGTGCCAAATGCAGGACAATCCGTCTAAAGAACTCGTTCTACCCCACTGCCATCAGAATCCTGAACAGCTGAGCAGGACTACAATTGTCACTTTAAACCTGACACATATCACTTTAAATCTGTTGCACAACACGTGTGCACTTTATGTACAGTTCTTCTTACTCACGCACATGTTTATACTTATTTCATGCATATATATTATTTTAGTTTTTTGATAATATTTATTTACTATTTTTTCTTATGTATATTATACTTTTTAAAACATTTCTTTCTACTTTATGCTGGTATTTTTGAGTGGACAGCAAAGTAAGAATTTCATTGTACAGGGAAACGTGTTTCTTTACTGTGCATATGACAATAAACACTTTGAAGCTTTGAATCTTGAATCTTGAATTTACAGTGGTCGATAATCTGTAAATCTAATTCATATTCAGTACTGATCTGATATTGGTCAAAAACATTGGACCTATATCCTAGGGAAAAATTAGAAATACAATACAACCAAAAAATCCATAAATATTGTGTAAATACTTAGCACAGAGTGTATCAGAAGTAAATAAAAAGCAGCATTGGCAATACTGTAAAAATACTGTAATAAATAAAATATATGCAAGGTCCTGTTTTGAAATAAAAACAAAAAACAAGGCCCAGTATTTACAATTCATTTTAAAGATGTATGTCTGCAGTCGTAAAAACAGTGAAACTCTGAACTAACAAGGGCTGGTGTAGTTGACAATAACCAGCTTTATCATTGAAGCTAGTTAGTGAGCCATGTTATCTGTAAAAACAATAAAATATTCATCATTTTATATCACTTTACTGCTTTATCAATAAGAGGAAAAGTGCACACGTGTTAACAGTTAACGAGTTAACAAGCCGCCTATACACCAGTTAATTACGTGTACTTTTTCCACACTTTTCATCAAACTATGTGTATTATATATCATTTTTAATTTTACTTTTTATTTATACTGTGGTGGAACTCTAAACGCCAAGTATTGCTATAGGTGTGTCTAGAAAAATAAGGTGAAAATAGCAGCTTAACTTTGAGAAACTGTTAGCTAGCTAGCTAGCTGCTAGGCACCTGCTAACACCGCTCAGTGGCTAACGTCGTGATTGACAGTTGTGTTTGTGTGTAAATGTAAATGTTTACCAAGACAAAGTAACGGTGGGACCTAATAATGACTTAGGTAACACTCTTCTGTATTTGTTTGAGCTAGATAGTGAGCCGTGTTATCTGTAAAAACAATAAAATATTCATCATTTTATATAATAAATAAGAAGAGTCTGCGTTATGTAAAGTGCACGCACAGTTAACGAGTTAACTAGCTGTATAAACATGTTAATTACGTGTACTTTTATCACACTTTTCATCAAACTATGTATATAATATATCATTTTTAATTTTACTTTTTATTCATATGCTGGTGGAAGTCTAAGCGCAAGTTTAACGATACAGAAATATCGTAAAATTAGGTGAAAATAGCAGCTTAATTTAACTATTAGCTAGAAACTGTTAGCTAGCTAGCCGTTAGCCACCTGCTAACACCGCTCGGTGGCTGACGTCGTGATTGACAGTTATTTCTTACCAGGACAAAATAACGATGTTATCACGTGAAGAATAAAAAATAACTCGATAATAAAAACCGTGATTCTTTTCAATTTAGTCCGGTGACATCTTACCTGAACCGGTCTGGATCCTGGAGCACAAACACACACCTCCTCCCCCAGGTAGCAGTGACCCACACTGATTGACTGCGGGGTTGTTTGAGGGCGGAGGAAGATGAGGCGCCGGTAGAGGGCGCTGGAGTGCGAAACAAATGGTTCAAGTTTCCTGTTCCTGTTGATTTTTGGTGTTGTTGTTATTGGTAAACGCTTTCTGTGTTTGTTTGTTAGATTACATACGATTATAAAACAGTTTTCAACAGTAAAAAAACACATAAAGTGGTTTGATGTTTTACAAATTTAAGTTTATTATATAAATGGCCACGAGGACAAAAACATTTTCAATTTCATGAGACTCCGTCACTGCCAAAACCATTTTATTGCCATTTATATAGTGACTACATTGCATTGGATAGCCCAAACAGGAAATTTCAAATCTAGGTTGGCACAAGCAGCTATCGAGTGAAAAGATTCGTGGAACAAATCAAAACACAAACGAGCAGGTACTAAAGCTGGAAAATAAGTTAATATTGCTCATATTACTCACCGTTTTAGTTCAGGTTAGGAAGACAATTTACAATCACGCAACGACCCCAAATTTGAAGCAAATTGAAAAGAAATGGACTCACCGTGACTGACAAAGTGTGAAATTTGTGAAATAAAAAAATATTACATTGACAAAATATTCCCAAAATGCTATCCTGGCGCTGAGCGACGCCGCTTTCCCACCAGGACACCTTACAAGCGATCGCAAGCTGCTCACAACTTGATAAAACGGTATATAAAATCTCATCGTATCAATCTGAAAAAGAGTGGCGAGTGGCACGTGAATACAAATTATCACTATGTAATTACAATAACATTTACAATTCAAGAAAAATAGTTAAGTCCGACATTGACATCGTCGAAAACCGTGTAAATCTACAGCAACACCGTCCTCAAAGAAGGCACAGGCAGAACCATGCAAAAAGGAAAACACACGTTTGTTTGTTTGTTTGTTTGTTTTTGTGCAAGGAAGCAAAACTCAAGTTTCAAATGATCTCACATAATAACACAGCGGACTGAAATTCTGTGCCCTCCCCAAAAAATAATGACCTCTTCATTACAGTACGGAATACTGCGCACGTGATGTGTCACACACCCAGATTTGACTTTTAAATTCAAACAGTGACACATCCAAATTGTACATTCATGATATTTACAGTAAAAGGACCGTTTCAGAGAGACATTTTGGGCATTCAGTGCTACAATCTACCACCTGTAATCCGCGTTGCCACGGCTACCAGACACTGAGAGACCTGTACATTCACTTCATTACATTTCTGTGCAACATCGTTGAGAATCCTTCCCATCTCATACATTGCTGGCGAACATCAGCCGTGGAAGTACAGTTTTAAAGACCTAAGGGCCACTTCTCGGTGAAAATAAATGTTCTCTATTGGTTCTGATTGACTCTGCAAGTGCTATTTCAAAGTTCCAGGAAGACGCCGTTTTAAAGAAAAGGAACAAAAAAACAGTAAACTCATCCTTCATTTAACCCTCGCTAAACTTCCTTTACAAGCATCGTCCGACTTCCCACATCTTTTTGGTTCTTTTTTACTTCACTTATAATCGATTTATTCTTCATTTCTTTCTCAAACCACTCTCCGACTCCATCCTCAGTCTTCCTTAAACACCTGCTTGTCCAAGAACATCACATCGTCGTCTCACTGCATGCGTCTCTCCACATCGTACCGAGTGGTCCGTCTAATATTATTACACCAGAGAACGGTAGAATCGGCTCGGTTTAAATTATTCCAGTTAGATTATATATCCAGTGTTACTACATTGAACCACCGAGTCGATGCTGAAAGATAATCCAGTTTTGTCCTGTGAGATCAAAGCTGCGGCAGAGGTCACAGTTCAGAGAGACAAAGACGCTAAAGAGTCCCAGAAGTGTCACCGGCTCTTAAATCAAGTTATTTTCCTCCCACAAACAGCAGGGGGCGATGGATGGCTACACATGTATCCCCGGTGTCAGAGACATCTCTCTTGTCTGTAAATGTTTCCACACAACTGGAGCGATCGTCGTCCCCCGGGGAGACGGAGAGCGATTCAACGTTCCAGTTGGGTCATTGCTACTTCTTTATCTCCAGGATGGAAGGGTTGTGGTCCAGGATGGAGAGGATGATTTTGTCCATGTACTGACGCAGGCGCAGGTTGATCTCCTCCTGCTCCTTCAGGGCTTCCATGATCTACAGAGAGAGAAAAATGCACTTTTCAGATTAATTCATTCTACGGTTTACGCAACAGTTCCTTTATTAAATGTACTAAATTGATTAAAGCGGACCTAGACCGGCAGTTCCAATTAACGCTGTTTTTTTTAGTGTGTATCTGCGTCATTACCTTGTTTAAGAAGCCCTGAAGGTTCTAAACAAACAGTTCAGCCACTGCTGAGAACGCTGTGTTTTATTGTAATCTCGGGGCTCAGCGAGATCTCTGAAAAAACCCGGTCCGGTTACGTAAACAGCGGTTCTCCGGAACAGCAGATCCTCCTGCTCCGGGCACTAGTCCGGGCACGTCCGGTTGCGTACATTGAACCGTAGAAGAAGAATAACGTCCGTTGTGGAGGTGTTTCACGAGGTCCTGTTTCACAGTGTCTTCTGACTCTGGGTCTGACTCCGGGTCAAAGGTCGTCAAAGGGACTGCGGCGGGGAGTCGTGAAGAAGCTATTTTTAAACACTGTTGAATCAATGTTTTGACAATGAGGAGCAGTGCATCCACCTTTCCAGAGGGGGGAGCTGTGCTTCTGAGAGCGGATGTGCTGAATAGTATTGGTCAATCACAAGACTGAGAGTTGAGTCTCAAATCTCGCAGCTGGGGAACAGCGTCAGAAAAGAGGATTTCTATCGGCTCGTTTACCGCAACTCGGAGGTTTTTGACCATAAAAACAAGTTAATGTATGTAAGTATTAAGTAGTATGTGCAACAGGACCACTATAGGTCCGCTTTAATAGAAACAAACATATCTCTTTGTATGTGTTTTTATGCACAGATAATGTGGATTTCCATGGTGCCGGTCATCAGTGCTGCACAAAATAGAAAATACTGCATTTTTAAAATACATAATGTGTATTATTCCACGCTTACCTGGTCTCTAGAGGCGTTTTCTATCTCCGCGGCCAGCGACTGGGCCTTGGTCTGCGTGGCAAACAGGTTCTTGGCTTCGTACAAGCTGAGACTGAGGATCTGACCGTTGAGCTCGTCGTTTTGCTCCCTCAGTTTCTGGTTCTCCTGTAAAAACACAGGTTCACGATGAGTCGGAGAAGAGGAGGGGTTCACATCAGGGCTGAGAATGTTGTTGTTATTTTTTTTTATGACCACTACTCAAAGCCTCACGCAGCCCATAATAAAGCCTCAAACGCCGCATTTTGTGCCTCATCCAGCAGCAAACACAGCAAATCACAGCAGATCACCTACGGGACACAACGTGGGTTATGTGTGTGTTACTGAACAAACGGCTCCTTCAGTGTTACGTGAGTTTCCATGAATGAGTTACGGTGAGTTTGCTTTCACCACTGTTCTTTTTTTTTTAGAAGAGAGATCGCAAAAAAAATCCACTCTACTCCGTCGTTATTAGTGGTTAATCGACATGTTCAGCAGTCAGAGACGCAATTTTACCATCAGGCCGGGTTGAAGCCAAGCCCGAGACAACGTCAGGTGCTGGAATTCAGAGGGAAGAAAGGCCTGGGATGCAAATCGCTGCACACACACACACACATATACATACAGTCATAGTGCACAGGCAATAAAAGAGCGACCATAACCTGTCAAATTAAATCCATCATTGACACACAGCTCCATAATTTGTGCAACCACAGACTTCACCTAAAACGGACTGAAAGTGATATTAAATGACATCATTAAAGAGAAATACCTGCAGACTGAAGCTGCGATCACACCATTCATATCATTACACTTCTTCTATGTCTGTACTTAAGTGTGATAAGTGTGGTTCAAGGCTGCAGGAGGTGCCTTATCTTCCTTTTTCAGTCTGTGATAAATGCTCAGTCACTGATAAAATGCAGACGCCGTATGAATCAGCAATTTCTCTCCGGCTGGTTGAGTATCATTTACCTTTTTTGGTGAATGTTTACTTTCACATTGCCCCGTCGTCCCATGTCCCAGCGTACGAACGAGTTTTAAGAGTCGCTCGTGTGTACTTTAAGTGGGATTATCAGCCAGGGAAAACACTCTCACCTACTTCCTTATCTCCGGTGTTTGCTTTGCACCAGGTCTGTGCACTTTGCAGAGACGCGAAACTGTAGCATAATATTTGAGTCTCTGACTTGAAGCCCGCAGATACTCTTATATTTAAAAGTTGTAACGTGGGCCTGAAACTGTGATTCTGTAACGCAACGTACCCACTTTTAGGATAAATAAACTTTATAAACTATAACTTCAATATGAATCAAGACCCACATCCATAAACCAAGACTCTGTTATGGTTATTAAGTGTGAATCATTTCAATGTCAGCACTGAATGAGCCTGCGTGGCACTGGAGAAAGGCTACAAATAACTTGTTATGCATATCAGAGTACAGCAAATTAAGACCTTGCCCTGAATGAAACAGTATTTGTCACTGAAGGTTGCACTTCCTGTTACCAGTAGGTGGCGCAATGACTGGCTTTGCAGGTTTTCTTTGTGGACATAATGCAGTGTTGCGTGCTATTCCTTCAAACATACTTTTGGCCACCACCATGTACTGTGTGGCTAGTGGGAACACAAAATGTGTTTTTTTTTAAAAATACAATTCCTGCAAAATTCATTTGATCGCCATAAAACTTGCACAGGTCCTCGCCACATGTGGTGTATGATGAGTTTTTGTGCATGGAAAAGCCTCAGAATTGTGCTAAATGATGATGGGAAAATAATTCCCAGTCATGTCGGGGCTGTCAAACAAACATACAGACTACTCTACGTAGTATAATAAACTACAATAAGATTTAAAGATGAGAAAATGGCTAATAAATAGCAACTGGAGACACTTTAGATAAATAGAATAAATAAAAACATCATACATTTCGTCATAATCCTGGATTCAGGAACCAAAATCTAAGTTGTTTTATGATGATCGCAGCATCTTCAACACGTCTGTGAAATCACTCGCTCAAGAACTGGTAGAATAAAGCGTTTGTTTGTTACCTGCTTGAGTCTCTTGACCTCGTGTTCCAGCTCCATCTCCCTGGTCCTGCTGTTGAAGTCGGCCATGCTGGTCGAGGAGGACGTTCTGCCGCGGCCGGGCCGTTCCGTCTCCAGCTTGAACATCTGCAAATGCTCCAGCTCTCGACGCAGGTCCTCGATCAGCTGCGGGAAAGACACACACACACACACAGAGAGACGGAACCCGCGTCATAAGACGAGTGAGAAAAGGATCTATTTGTTAAGGGTGTGTCTGAGTGCACACAGCAGCCCCTCCCACCTCCTGCATGGCTTCCTTCTCTTTGTGGAACTGCAGTCTGTTCTGTCTCAGTTTGTCCATCATTTTCCTGTAGAGATCCATCTCATCCCTGAGGCGCAGACTCGTGTCCTCCAGCTTGTCTGTCATTCTTTGTTTCTCCTGTTAATGGACACACACAGTTTTCTTTTATTGATTTAGTAGTAGTGTTTTTTTTTTTATAGTCACATCTATTGTGTGTCCTTCTGTACAGTAAACTCAGAAGTAAGTTGTGTTTCATCTCATTTAAATCCAATTCCAATGCTCCATAACACACGTGTGGAGCTGAACACCACAGGGTTTGGTGATATTTACATACTGCACAGTGTGTACCGTCTCAAACTAAAAGGTGTGGTTCACTGTGAAACATCCTGATAGTTCTTGTATATTCACACACTTGGTTAAAAACAACTCACTAAAATGTTAAAGGGGTGTTGACACAGGTGATTATTCCTCTTACCGGTATCTATGTCAGTAATTAACTGCTGGATGTATTAATTACTTCAGTGAAGACAGATTGATGAAACAAAGCAAATAAACAAAGAGAAAAGTAAATAAGTAACTTACTTCGTCCAGTTTCTCCGTCTGTGACTTGAGTCGACACATGTTCAGAGACATTTCACTGTTCTCCTCCTCCAACTGCTTCACTCTGAGAAACACATATGTTTACCACTATTTTTATATATGTACAGTATATTAGGGATGCGAATCACATGGTATCTCACAATACGCGATACATGGTCCACAATACCATTAATATGACGATACAACGATTCTGTGAAAATAAATATATATATACACATACATATTTAGGGTGCCTTTACACGACAACGCTCCCGGGTGAAACCGACAAAATATATTATCAGATGTGCCTTTCTTTTAGACGGCGATGGCGTTTTTGGGGCTTAAAAAACGCAAAAAAATGAAGCCACCCTCCGTCGTGTTCCCGTCTAAAGGGTTTAAAACGCAAAAGTGAGCTCTGAGCTGCTCACGCTGGATATCCTCCCGTACGCGTTGACGTCAGATCCATGTGCAGTACAGCCAAACAACAACAAACATGTCGAATTATATCCATCAGTCAGACATTCAAGTCGCCCTAGCTGCTACTTCGCGCTACTAGAGAGAAGTAGAAAGAAGTTTCAATGCTCCTGCGCTCCTGCTGTTGTTGTATGACAGTGCTTCACAGTGCCACCTAGCCACCTGGCATGCATACTACATCAAATTTCACACACTTTTGCGTCACCGTGTGCGTGCAGATTTCCACCTAAAAACGCTCGTCTAAACACGGAATAAAAAGTGGGAACGCAACGACCACTTTTGCGGTTTGTGTTCAGATCGTTGTCGTGTAAAGCAAAGCCATAGTTTTAGATTCTGAATTTGGGATTTAAAGCACTTTATAGCATTTATAGCGCGTGTGTGTACTGCATGCGTCTCACCGGTTGTTGAGCAGCTCCGTCTGCGTGGTCATGTCTCTCTCCATCTTGCCGTAGCTCTCTCGATGTCGCCTCAGCTTCTCCAAAATGTTCTGCTCCGCTCGCGTCTCCTGGTCTTTCAGCTGCTCCTCCAGCTCATTAACCCTGCAGCGATCGACACATTGCGTCCAATACTGCCTTACTCTGCCTTGTGTTACAGGTTACATAACAAACGATATGTATTTCTGTACCTGTGCACAAGCTGCGTGTTCTCCTGCTTCAGCTTGGACTTGATGTCGCCATTCATCAGGATCTCATTCTCCAGCTCTAACACCTTCTTCTCCAGAAAAGTCACCTGAGAGAAACGGAGAGAGAGCTGAGTCACTAACCTCCAAGTTTACACTGATTGTGAATGTGTTCAACTATAAAACGTCAAAGTACATTTGCGTTCTCGAGCCGAAGGTGAAATTAACACCGTTTATTCACAAACGTTGGTATACCTTCTCGTTGATGTCGACGTCGCACGAGTCGATGCTGTCTCTGAAAAGGTCCTCCGTGCTGCCGTTGCTGCTGCTGAGGTTGCTGTTGTGAAGCAGCTGCCTGCACAAACGCACAATGATTCACACGTTACTGAGAGGAAGGAAACAGCTGAAGAAACAGAGCCAGGTGAGGACCATCTGGTCTGTGTGTGTGTGTGTGTGAGACTGTGAGATAAACATTCGAGGAAAAAGAGGACGGAAGAAGAAGAAGAAGAAGCTGGTGCAAACCAAACCCGATATTAGTCCTAAAGACACACGTGAAATTGTCAAGATGCAACTGCAGCCGACTCGTTAGAGGCATTAGAGAGGAAGACGTGATCGGAGCAGACAGAGAGGACAGTAGTGGGAACAGAGACAGAGCGCCAAGCCTTATATTAAATACATAGATCAGGTCTGACAGGCCATTTTCGGCTCCGTCGCCATAATGAAGTTACTGAGGGTGGAAATAGGCACAAAAGCCTCGATACAAAACATTTCAGTAAGTACAGACCAACAGGCCGCGAGTCTCGTCTTCATTATGGGGACAAAAATCAAGTCCTTACGATGTAAACGACTACGTTTTAAGGTGAAGACGTGTTTTAAACGTAGGTTAAAGTCAGGGTCAGTTGCAATTATGGGTAAGATTAGAGTAAAAGTCTCCAGGAAATGAATGTAAGTCAATGTCAATATCCTCTGAAGTCATGGAAGCCAAATGAAATGAATATTAGAGCCCACGCGTGCAGTATAAAGCAAATGTACATATAAAGTGAATGTGGAGTAAACACAGAGTTGAGGAACATACCTTCCAAAAGCAGTGCTGGACATTTTCCTGTTTGGGCTGGAAAAGCAGAAACAAAAAGGACAGTTATTACATTTATTTTACAATGAACCAGCTCAACAATACACTGATAAATAAGATTTAGGCTTTTCAATGTGACAGAGAGTGAAACAGTGCTCTTTATACATAAAAACAAACTTTAAATTTCAATTTACGTCCCCTAACGTTTTGGATTTAGAAGAAGAATCATTTAAAAGTCTCTGTTACCAAGTTAAATGTAAAGAAACAGTATGGCTCCCACTGAACTGAAAGAACATGAAAGATTTACCTTGTGTCCTAAAGCAAATTCATTGAATGTCTCCAGGTCTTCAGTGAGGATGAAAACATTTAAATAAATGGTATAAAGTTATCAGAACACACGCCGTGCTCCTTCTTCTGTGCATTCTTGTTATCTTAGAGATGTTTTCATCTCTGTATTCACTTCCTCACAAAGTAAAATCCTATGATCGATCGATACGTTGTCATTTGTATAATTTATATCTCCTCGACCGCTCGTTCTTTCATTCCTATCTCTGCTTCATTATTCATGAGGGGAAAGCATCGGCCTCATTAGGAGAAACATGCTGGATTATAGATTCATTTCTGCTCTACAGGGGGAATCGTGATGAGTCAACAGAGAGAAGACGGGACAATCCTCCTCAGGGCAAGAAAACATTATCCGACCTAAACCGTCTGTGTGTATGTGTGGGCATTTTTGTCTAGGACTCACAACTTTGAGGGTTTTCTTTTCAGGGTTAAGACGTTGGTTTTAGGAGTTAGGAGTTAGAATTAAAACAAGTTTGTGTGTATGTGTGTGTGTTTGTGCACAGACGCAGACTGTACACTATTAATGATCACCATGGATTTGGTTTCCAATAATAGGTTTCCCATTACAGCAGCCGATGAGGTCAGCACACACAGTGACAGACTTGTATAACAATTAATTAGTCTTTCCATCTGCATCCATGTGAACGATGACCAAACAGGAGCACGGAACCAGACGCTCTGTGAGTATCCTGCACAACAGTGTACTACAGTGGATTTTCATATATCACTGTTAAAATGACCTGCCATGATAATAATTATTAACATTATGTATTCAGACAAACGTATCTGTCTGTGTTTTCTCAATTAGAAGCTTCTATTAATCAGGTTTTTATTATAATAATATGTAATAATATTATCATAATATCAGGTTTAATCTGTACAAAACAGATTTGATTAGTCTTGGCTTCTTTTGTATGTGTTTTTAGGGCAGGTGCAATATTTATTATCCTTTTAATTATCTTTATTCATATTTTGTCAATCATGTGTCCTTTTGCTCAATGTTAATTCACACATAATTGTTCCTAAAGCTCCAGGAATCATGTCCCTTTGAAGACAATAATAATAATATATTTGATAACAGTCACAGGTGTTTTCGGTTGATGTCCTGTAACTGTGTTATGTGTTTATATGTGTGTATATTATGTGTGTGTATATCTTACCTGTTGGTCTTGAGGTTCTTGAGGCGAGCCTCCAGGTCATTGAGGAGGTTGACCTTCTTGCTGCACTGAGAGCAATAGACATCCATCATTTCACCGGTGTAATGTTGCCGCACCTTACGAGGAGTCTGACCCGCACTGTAAACAACAGACCGTGACAATACTGTGAGCGCTCAGAGACACGATACGACTGTGTGTACGTATATAAAACCATCGTCGAAATGATAATTAACAATAACTAAGAGAGGGGAGGAGTTCTGATCGTCTATGAAAGTATTTTCAGTAACAAATACATTTTATGATCAAAATCCAGGTCATATTCTATATTAAAATGTAAATCTCCACGCTCACTCCACTGAGAGATATTTGTCTCCTTGGATGATGGAAGCAGGCGTTGCCGCTCCACCAGCCGAGAACTTTAATTCCATTAACCACAGGCCTTTGATAATAAATATTCATCAAGGGGAAGAACTCCCCTAAAGCTACAGCTACACATTTATTAAGACTCGTAATAGTAATATTAAACAGGTAATGACTCTGGAGCGATATTGTGAAGTTCCAGTATGTTTTACATTTTGCTTTATCATGACTCCGCTCCACTGGCTCCCGGTTCACCACAGGATTCAATTAAAAATGTATTAAAGTTATTATTGTTTCTGGACAAGTGTCTTAATGGAGCTGCTCCACCTTTACTCACTGACCTACTTCAGCTTTACTTAGTTTGCTTTATTATTTCTGTACAGCACTGTGCTCAGCAATGTCGCTTTTAAATGTGCTTTAGGAATAAATTGGATCGGACTTAACGCACAGAAGCATCGACACAATCAATTTTTGGGCCAATGAAGATGATTTGTGTGTTAATTATCTTGTCTTATTTGTCTTAATCAAATAACATAATCAGGACTTTAGTACATAATTATTATTCGCCAAGCTACTCATTGTCATATGCACTGTTTACAATGTTTATTGCAGCAAACTAACTCATAATACTATACTGCACTGTAACCTCTATTCCTCTAATACTTTTATTTTTATTAATCTTCTATTACTTAATGTTTTTCATACATATTTTACCTGCCTGTTTTTAGTTTTTTTATCGTATAAAGGTCCTTTTTCGATGCTTTTTAATGTTTTATGTAAAGCACGTTGAATTTCTTTGTTGTTGAAAGGTGTTATACACATACACTTGCCTTGCCTTACTAACTAAATACACTAAACCGTCTCAACCATGTAAATGTCAAGCATTGTATGCGTTTACATGCACAAAAAAAAAATCTATTATTATCGGATTTTCGTAGTTATTCAAGTGCTCATGTAAACGGAATAAACCGATATCATTATCAGTTTATTGCCGTTAACACACCTAGGTTTCTATCAATAATCTGATTTCTTAGAGACATGTATATGTAAACATGACATGTATACACCTTGTACAACGGTTTATTCCAGTTACGCGATTATTGTAATTATAGTAATTGGTTTTTTTAGTGTGCATGTAAAACACACTCAGTGATACCAAAAGTGTCTCTTCCTCTTACCTGGAGGGAACCGATGAACCGAGGTCAGAGTAGCCGTTGGTTCGAGTCTCGTCGTCCGGACACGGGCTGCTGAGAGCGTAGTCCGGTTCGTCTCCCTCGCCGTAGTCCTCAAACTGCTCCTCGTTCAGAGACGCCGAGGAACGCGTCGACAGGTCGGAGGTGACCGAGATGGTCGTCTGACCGCACCTGGAGGGGAAAAAAGAGGGTGACGTTGCAGCATCTGCGGACATGTTTTAAAGGCTGTGAAACAGAGCATCATCTAAAAGGAGACTGGAGTCAGACGTGGAGGCAGACAGTGAAGTAGACATCAGTTAAAAAAATAATACAGGATTAAGCGGTGCTTACTTCTCCCCCGGGAGAAAGAGATCCCCCAGAGCGTCGTCTTTGTCCCCTGGTCTGCTCAGACCGTCGGAGGAGTCTGAGCCTTGGGTGCTCTCCACAGCGCTGTCTCTGTCCGACTCCCTCTCCCTGGCCTCGTCTGCCGCCTCGTCCTCTCCCGGGAACAGCTGGTACTCGGGGACGAGGTCAGGATAGGCTCGCGTGCACATGATGACCGGACAATCCCGCTCCTTCTCAACACCCTGAAGAACCACGACAAACGACGACGAGAACGACACGGAGATGAGCGACTAGAAAACAACGACCTTTGTTATTCAAAGTGATTTTGTGATGGTCTTTCTGTGTTTTAATCCTTCTGACCAAAAATTCAATCCATTTATTGCCTCAGCTCATGCATGACAGTGGTAATTGTTAGATCTTTTCTCATTAGTATAGTCAAATTCATAGTAATAAATGTGTCATTAGATGGGTTTTTATGCACATTTCCAAATTATACATTATTAAAACCAGAATGGAAACACATAAAATCTGAAATACCCTTGAAATATCGCATAAAAGTTCACTCTTCTTAGTAGAAGCAAATATCACTACAATAACAGATCATCAGCGTCAACAAAGCACTATATCTCTGCAAACTAACTCCCGACATTTGCTTAAATGTGCATTTTCTGTTGCAGAACCTTTAAATAAAATCTAGCAAATAACCCTAATCCACCTCCACACACATACCAACCAATAATCCCAACATATTTTTAAATCTTTTACTCCATAAAAAGAATGAAAACAAGACACGACTGAAACCTGTGGAATGTTTCTTGTGTGGACTTCCAATTTACTAAATCCTCTCATTGTGGGAATGGTCTTAAGTTCACAGTGGGGGTCTGCAGGAGTGAAAGGGCAACGGGTCAAAGGTCACGGGCCTTGTTCAGTCTAGTTTCACTCTTTAGCAGCTCAAACGTCGACTAACGCAACGGAGAACAACGACTTATCTCGGCGTGACAAACGAGTGAGACACAAATCACACGGGGAAGAAGGGGGGAGGTGAAGATGAGAGTAAAGAGAGAGTTAGAGGACAGGGAGTGATATTATGGTCTGTGTGAGCAGCAAAAAGTGGAGAAGGAACAAAACAAGGTACGGTTTAAACTACACAACTGCAGTGAACATGAGGAATAACGCCAGGAGAGAGTGAAACAGAGTAAGAAGTAAAAACTGTGTGGATATGAGAGACGTGAAGAAGAAGAAAGAAGGAAAGAAATCAAAGATTTTAGTGACAGAGATTTGGTCTCATTATCCTGGATTAAGCCTGGAAGCAAACAAAAGTATCTCGGAATGACTTGAAATTTACCATCATAATAGTCGGCATCGCCATGAACAAGGATCTGTCAAAAATATTTGCAAAGCTCTTAAGGAATATTTTTCATGAATTTTTGAAAATTCAGGAAATGATAATTTGCTCTGATGCACTTTGACAGTGAGCTGAGTTTCTTCTCAAAAATGAAAAGTATCTCGGAATGACTTGAAATTTACCATCTTAATAGTCGGCATCACCCTGAACAAGGATCCGTTGAAAATATTTGCAAAGCTCTTAAGGAATAATTTTAACGATTTTTTGAAAATCAGGAAATGATCCATTTGCCCTGATGCACTTTGACAGTGAGCTGACTTTCTTCTCAAAAACGAAAAGTATCTCGGAATGACTTGAAATTTACCATCATAATAGTCGGCATCACCCTGAACAAGGATCCGTTGAAAATATTTGCAAAGCTCTTAAGGAATAATTTTAACGATTTTTTGAAAATCAGGAAATGATCCATTTTCCCTGATACACTTTGACAGTGAGCTGACTTTCTTCTCAAAAAAGAAAAGTATCTCGGAATGACTTGAAATTTACCATCATAATAGTCGGCATCGCCCTGATCAAGGATCCGTTGAAAATATTTGAAAAACTCTTAAGGAATATTTTTCATGAATTTTTGAAAATTCAGGAAATGATCATTTGCTCTTATGCACTTTGACAGTGAGCTGACTTTCTTCTCAAAAACGAAAAGTATCTCGGAATGACTTGAAATTTACCATCATATTAGTCGGCATCGCTCTGAACAAGTGTCCGTTGAAAATATTTGCAAAGCTCTTAAATAATAATTTTAACTATTTTTTGAAAATCAGGAAATGATCCCTTGTCCTGATGCACTTTGACAGACATAAACCACGTTTTCAGAACTTAGATGATTAAATCCTTGTTTATCTTATAAGTTCTGCCTCAATAGTCTTTATTTATTAAGTACTTATCTGTTAATAATAACTTGCGCTCCAAAATCATCTCATTAAAATCAAATTAGATGAAAAACGATGTAAGACAGGTATTTTGAAAGGAAAAATTTTTTTTTTTAAACTCACATTACTCAAGAACACTGCTTTTTATAAAGTCGCTATAAGACTAAACATTAAGAATCCAGCACTAGCCTGCACTTTTATAAACAGCCAACATGAGGTCTGAGCTTGACTCACGCAGGGGAAAAATGATTAAGGTCCCTTTAGCTCGTTTTAGACCAGACTCTTTATTCCCTGCAGCAGAGGAAAGACGCTTTTAGTGAGTGGTAAGCAAATGCACTACAGTTTAGAGTCTCCAAAAACAGCAGCTAACACTGCGAGTTTGACAAATGATGATGCACTCGTTCTGAGGAAGTGAGCGGAGCATGTTTTCCCCTATAGAGACCTATCGCTCATAAATGATACCAATAAAATGTCAGAGTTTATTCCAAATACAGAGCCAAGGCTGTAATTAAAGGTGAAGTAAGTAGTTTATAGTGCCATCTAGAGGAGAGGCTGAAATTTACAACAAAGAACTGCTCCTTTGCTCACCCCCTCCCTTCCCTGAGCGCTACGGTGTCCTCAGCCGGTCAAACGTCGTCCTCGTCGTCTTTCTCCGTGTCAGCAGATGAGGTTCGTGAGGCGAGGGAGAGGGCGGAGCTACCGCGGCCGTAGCAGACGAAGCGGAGAGAGTGGAGGCGGGACTTCCTGCTACAAGTAAAGAGACGCTTGATTTGTTCTCTCGCGTTTGTCCTTACAGGCTCCGGTAGAAACATGGCGTCTCGCTGCTAACAGTGGCTATGCAACCGCGGCCCGCGACCATGTTATTTTACATGACTTTTTGAAACACTACGAAAATGAAACATAAACTATTATACAACGACTAGACAATGCAGGAGCACATAATATGTATAAAAAAGTGGATTTTGGGTCATATAAACCCATAAATACTACACAGTGTCCCTTTAAGAATTGAACATGCAAATATTACCTCATGTTAGACTGTTAACCTAATGAGCAAACACCCAACCTGACCTGAACACGTGAAAATTCATCGCTTTGTTTTCAATAACTGCATTAATGTTTATGCAAATCACTGCAGGGAATTGTGTCGTCTAATTGACTTCAAACCGCTTTTCAAAGTATGTCGCGCACTTTCTGTGACCTTTGATTTGCTGCTCAAGCGCTCTTGGATGAAAACACTGAGCAGAAAAGAACTTGTTAGAGGAGAACAGAGGCACATGTGCCATCACTGAAGGTGCCAATTAAAGCTTTGCTTGACGAGCACTTCACCAAACAGTGAGCGTGGAATTTATACAACCGGTTTTCATTTCTCATCGCACCTTCAAAGGCTTGAGACTTGGGTTTCAGGTTTAGGGTTTGGACTCGAGGTCAATATCAGCATTAAGCTTAACCACGTCCAAGTATGTGTGTTTGTTTGTTTATTAGTATAGTGCGTTTATAGTTTATCTTTCACTATACCCGCCCCGCTACAAAAAAAAAGCCTCGGGGCGGGTAACTGCCAAAACATGAGGCTACAAAGTGTTTCGAGTTCCTCGATACGCGAGAGCACAAACGGCAAAGGCTGCCAAACATCGTCCGAGGCAGCCTGTGGCTTTGAAGCGAGGAGGATGCCAAAGATGTACTGTGCTTTAAAACTGCAGCAGTGCAGGCTGCTGAAGCCTGATGGGTCCTCACATCCTCTTCAGGGCAAAGGAAGAGTCTTCTTATCACGAGTAAACAAACCCACTCGGTTTGTTTCATCGCGTTGGAGAACTAATTTTACAATTGCGACCCATGCTATTTTCCAGTGTCTCATGATCGTAAATGTTGCGTTTAAGCCAAGGTTTCAAAGAATTTAAAGACGTAAAAGCAAATTATAGTTCGTCTGCACGGCATGAAATTGAACTAAAAGGGAAATAAAAGAAGAATCCGATCTCTCTTTCGTCAAAGGCTTTGTGTCCCAGTTAAAAACGCAGATACTTCCCATCCAGAGAATGTGAAACCAGAGAAAGAAAAGATGCAAGAGACGGTGAAGAACGTCTCACTCTCCGACACTTCACAAGTTGTGTCTTTGTGCTCAATGTGAGCGTGTATATTACAGTCTGTATGCAAAACAATGTGTATATACTATACTGTGTATGTGTGAGTGAGTGAGCGTACTGGTTTGTTAAAAATTAGCTTCTGCGTGTGCTCAATTATCACGTCACATATTGTATTACATGTCATGTGCGACTGAATAAACAAGTTTACCCAGTCCACTTTCCCTGGTAAAGTACCAGTCAGACATACTGTACAGTATTGTCTCGATTTTCTAAGGAACAGAACAGTTATTATTATATTTAGCCTTTCAGGACAAATGGACTGAACTGTGCTCGGCTTTTTAAAGTTTTTATTTTATTCTCTAGTGCAGCTTCAATAGAAAAGAAGATGAAGAGACAGCAGAGGACACTCGATGAGAAGATTTAAAGAGACAGAAAAACCTGCACAACCTGCACAAACACCATCAATAATTTTGAGGATTTACTGTATTTTCCACAAAAACGGTTTTATATTATGCAAATCACGTCTATGTGCTGCAGTTCGTGGTCTCAAAGAGGGAAAAGCAAGAAGAGCAAACCGCGTTCTTTCCTCTGGTCTCTCTATAATGATCGGGATTCCTCGTGGACGTTTACATCACACACACACACACACACACACGTCACATTTTTCCAATTATCACCTCAGCATCACCTCGGGTTATTTTGAGCCGTGAGCAGCGAGAGAATTTAAAATGAGATGCAAACACAACGTCAACGCTGTGCAGAATCAAAATGAAAAATGAAGTTGTTCTGTGTTTATTGAGTGAGATGCTTTTGTGTTCTGTTATCGCTAAACTTTAGGTTAGAGACACTGTATAAATTAACGTGGTTATTAACCCCAGTAAGAAGTGACCCATACACCATTTTAAACAACAACAACAACAACAACAACATCTCCTCTCACGCTTTGGTCTGTGCTGAGAGAAAATCATATTTCAGATCCAACCATTAATCTCCGTTTTCTGGAACAGTGGGAAATTATGTTGATTATTGATCTGCATGCAAGACAGAGGGGAGGAGATGGCTTTGAACTTGCCAGACTGCGACTGTGCAAGAGTGCTGTGATACGAATATCTCTCGTTTGCTGACAGAAATCAGTATGATGGGATTTCCATGTGTCAAATTTCGTTTAATTTGATGATAAATCTGCAGAACACGTATTAGTAAAAGACATATTTTAGACAAATGCCATGTTCTTCGTGTGAAGTTTTGTCTCCAGGGTCACAGGTGTCTGTCTGCGAGAGACTGTAAATCGTTTTTAAGGAGTGTCCTGTCGGAGGAGTGTCATTTGAGAGTGAATTAAAGGATTTAAACGGTAGTTTCTAGTCGTATAACGAGTCAGACGGTCACAGTCCGTGTTGCTAAAGAATTGACGCAACACGAGCCGTCATCGGCACTGACGAAGCTTTGACATGAGAGTGAGTCAACGGTAAATGAACTGGAAGAAGTAAAAGGACAGATTACGTATGAGGAAAGAAAAAATTGAATAAAGGAGGAAGAGGAAAAACAACAACAACAACAGCAGTCTCTCTCTCTGCTTGTGTTTATCAGACTGAACGGGCGTTTCTCTGCATCTCTTCTCCTTCATTTCATCCTTTGGATTCCTCCAAGCTCTGAGCTTCCCTAGTGCTGCCTGACATTACAGTGTTTTCCCTTTAAAAGAGAATCCTTTTTAAAGCCTCTGCTTGATATTCAGCATTTTGACACATGCTGAAAGTCTCAGATCTCACCCTGGCAGGTGACAGGAGGCCACGAGAAGCTTTTAAAGAGCTCTGGAAGAGCGAATGATGCTGCACGTGACAACGGAGAAGCCTCAGTTCAATCATCTCTGCAATTTCCCAAGCAAATAAATGCCAATTCCAACTTTTTTCCACATAATGAATTAAATATGAAACGATTATTATTATTAATTATTGAACAAAAACTGCAACCTTGTTCTCGGCATTTTCAATTTCCATTATTTCAAAGGACAAAAAGAATCATTGCTTATAAAATAAACAGTAATATCTTGAACCAATAATATGAGAACTAGAGGGGTGATAGTCGACAACTACCATGCGCCCACATTTTTATGGCAATTTAAAAGCAAAATTTGCATAGGCAATGAAGGCCACTTTGGACATGTGGTGTGCAGCGGTGACCTTGGAAATTGAGGTTGAGGTCACCGATCTTCGAACTTGTTTAAGATACTTGTAAGAGGCATCCACAGTGCCAGTTTGGCAGCAATACAATAAATATTTGTCAAGTTATCGCGTTGACGAGGTTGAAAAGTGCCGGTTTTTGGCTATTTTTCAAGTTTCAAGTGGAGCTGTGACCTTGAAAAGTAGGTCAAGGTCACCCATCTTCGAACTTGTACAAGATACTTGTAAGAGGCATGGACAGTGCCAGTTTGACATCAATGTGTCGAATATTTGTCAAGTTATCGTGTTGACAAGCTCGTAAAGTGCCGTTTACACATTTCTCACATTTCCCCGAAAAAAAAAACGCGGAAAAATTCACGAAAAATTCAAAAAAAATGTTTTTGGGACAAAACGAAAAAAAAAAAAACTAAAGATATTCACCCACTAAACAATCCTGCAAAATGTGAATTTTAGTCCGGACGGACGGACGGAATGACGGACGGACGGAACGGTGCGAACGCTATATGCTCCACGTCGCTCGTCGAGCACGGAGCACAATTAAAATCGAAATATATGACACGAAGGACATCGTTGTCAATGTACTTGACAACCGTTTGTTGATCAATAACTGAGCTAACGAAATGCAAAAATACAATGACGCGGAGAGGATCAACAAAAACAGTCCGTGCACGTCTCTGCATGTCATGTCCTCCCATGACGAGCACCACTGTCCCCACACATCACACAAAGGGAAGTCATGACTCATTTATTTACGTCAACACTGTGAGAAATTTGGGTTTCGACAAATGAGGCGCACAGGCACCTGAAAATAGTTCACCTGAGACCCTTAAATACATCCTCCAGCACAGAGAAACCACACATGTATAAAGAAAATCATCTACACAGTGTTCACTCATAAACACACAAACACAAACACACACACACACGTTTGTTTCCACCTGAGTCTCAAGGGAAACAGGTAGCTGCTGCTTGGATTACAGGAATGTGCCACTGGACAAAGGACAAAGTAGGGAGGGACTGGAGCAACAACTGAGACACTGTGTGGAGACATTTTCACTGGAAGAGGCTTTTAGAGACACTCCAGACCCCGAAAACAGAGCCTGTGTGTGTGTGTGTGTGTGTGTGTGTGTTATTACTGAATCTCTGAATCCACGGAATGAGTCCCAATAACAAAGTATGTGTGAATGAAAATGTGTGTGTGTGTGCATGTACAGTAGACGTGAACTTGAAAAACTTCCCTTCATTATAAATGACGAGTGATGCAATGTCGTTTAACCTTGGTGTGTGTGTGTGTGTGTCACAGTGTGTGTGTGTGTGTGTGTCAATCGAGGTAATGAACAAACTATTCCTTTAATTGCAACAACTGGTGGTTTAAAAAACAATACACGGGAACATGATAGCACAAGTCGGCTCAGTTAACTGCAGATTACAAAAGTGCATCATAACCAGCTGACTCATCAACACCCTAAACATGCTCATATATTAAATATGAATGTTAATACAGAGTAGTTACTTGTGTTAATTGTGTTCTAACTTTTCTTGCATCAGTACTATACATTAATTTCAACTAGGTTAGAGCTAAAGCTCTTCACACGGATCACAGGAGTAAAACTAAAAAACACAGGTGTGGAAAGAAATGTGAGAAAAACGTTCCTATCTACTGTCGTTTCATAATAATAACGATATGATTTCAATTTGAAAACATTTAGCCACATTGCTCGTATCCATTTGCAGCATTCATGAAGCTGATTGGCTGAACGGCTTCATATATAGTGGCCATTTGAACCGTCTTAAGTAAGTGTGTTGTTAATCCCTTGCTCGCCTGCAGATTAGATTACCACGTTTCTCCTCCACTCGTCTCTCTTGACTTATCTCACTGTAAGTCAGCCATTGGTTTGTGAACTCCTGTTTTAATAAGCTTTTTAATGTAGAGCTGCAACTAACGTTTATTTTCATAATCGATTTATCTGTCGATTATTATTAAACCTGGAAATGACGATGTTCTCCAATGTCTTTGTTTTGTCCACTAACCAAAATTATTCAGTTTTAATTTCTTTGTTATGTGGAGTAAAGAAACAAAGAAAATATTCACATTTAAGAAGCTAAAACAATCAGAAATCTGATTTTAAATCATGAAAAAAGCCTCAAACCGATTCATCGATGATCAAAATAATTGATAATCATTTCCGCTCTATATTAATGTATTATTTTAGTCAGAGTTTTAAAAACGGAGGTTAACAGCACAAAACAGAGTCAGTTAAGAGTGAGCCAGTTTCTCTCCTGCACGTCCACATACATCTTTACCCAGGAATCTGAACTATGGTACGATCTGTTAATTACAGTGTTCAAGCATTGACTTATACAGTAGTTAATTGTACTCTAATGAGACGATCATTTACCCAATAAACATAAACAAAGACCCCAAACTAGGCCATAAGTTTGTCTCATAAACTTAAACACATTTACGTTGATTGTAAGATGCTTTGAGTGAAATTTCAGCCACTGAACGGTTTTGTGCCATCTTATATCTTCAATGTCCTCGATCCGAATTCTCCCTGTTCCTCATTCACAGTCTTTTCCACCGCTGCTCAATCTGGTTTACTGATATAACCGTCGGCACCACAGTTAAATCATCTTTCTGTCATCACGTCATTGAAGTTATTGTTGAGAGACGCTGTCACACACACACACACAAACATAGGCGCGTGAGTGATTGTTTTGAGTCCATTTGCCCCGGAGCCGCCGTTAACCACCCGTTCTGAACACTTAACGTGTTTGAAACACACACACACACACAGCGCCGCTTCTTATCAAAAGGTAAGACAACGTTGGCACGAAAACACGCGAGTCAATCCAAAGTCGTGTTTTCGCCCGACCACAGACGACGTCAAACAGATCTACGGCCACGGGCGACAACACTTGGCCGTTTATTTAGCCTTAAAGTTTGTTGTCACACGGCCAAAGACTATTGTGTCTGTTTCTACTGTGACAACAAACTGTGTCTTTATGTTGATGGTTGGCTGTCAGACACCTCAGTGGGAGGTCCTACACCACCTCTCACGACCCCTTTTGTTCTTTTTTCCTCACAAAAACTGACCCTAAAAATGAAAATAAGATGTAAAAGAGCAGCTGTAGATAAAAATCCCAGTGTTTTATATGTATTTATATGTCTCTGTGTGTCACTGTGAGAAACTGCTGCAGATTATCCCTCATTCATCCAGTACGGCACGGCACAGCACCGCACGTTAATCTAGTTATTCTAGTCTTGGCGTACAACCTGTACCCTGTTTAAGATACTTTGACTGAGTGCCAGCTTGTGGTTAGACAAATAAAATCGACTTCAAATGGATCAAGTTGATGTTGTTAAAATGTGAAACAAAAACATTTGATGTCTCAGTTAACCTTCTTGCCCTCTGTGATCTGTGCAATGGCAATAAAGTTGAATCAAAAACAAAATCTTAATAAGAACAAAAGAGGAAAACAAATGTCTTCCAGAGACCTTTAGGGTTCGGCAGAGAACTGACACTCGGCAGACGAAGAGCAAAATCTCATTATGTAACTGACCAGTGACAGACCTGGAGTATTCAAAACCACCAGAGAGTCTGACGTCACATCCCACAATACAAATAGAACGTAGGCTGGATAATTGAGTTTTGGAGAAACGAATGCTTAATATAAGATTTCTCACTTGATATAAAACACGTTTTTTTTGGTCTTGTTTTACACAAAAATAGCCACTAAATAAATGTATAATTTGATCTATGTGCACTGTATGAGTTACATGCAACACTACAACAACACTACAAATGCAGAAATACAGCCAGAATAGAGAAGTAACTTGCAGACACCAAAGCCATACCCCCCCCCCCCCCCCCCGTGTCCTGTCGTCTCACGTAATCAGTACCTTTATGGTCAATGAACGACTTCCCTATTGCCTGCACTCTTGTTTTGATTACACTCCCCATTCTCCCTCTCTCTCCTGCAGTGACCCGCTGCTTTACAATTAATCTGATTACGCTAAAAAAGAGCAAAGAAAAAGTGATAAAAACGAGAGATGAAAGAAAGTAACGAGGACCATGATCGATCGGAAGCGAGTGAGGGCAGGGTCAACTGGATGCAACCGCACATTCAAATAAGCTCAGTGGACTCACCCCCCCCACCCCCTTTACCATTCCCGTTAAATAGCCAAAACACGCCGTTTTGTTCTCTTTCACGACCCCCCCGTCCCATTACAGCAGACTGGCTGCAGTCCGGTGACTACTTACCCCGTTAACTAGAGAGGGGAGTCCATGGTCAGCAGCAGCAGCAGCGGCTCCCCCTCCTCACCTCCTTCTTCCACCGGCCCAAACCTCACCAAAGTCCTCACACACACACACACACAGGTGTTGTGGTGGAGGAGGAGGAAGCGTCCGGACAGTCCAAAGGCTGAGTCTGTGTTGGCTGTATAGTCCAAAGAGAGGCTCTGTGAGCAGTGGAGCACCACTTCAACAACACTGCACCAGCTGCCTGCCTCCACCTACACTGCCTCTCTCTCTTTTCTGTGTCACACACACACTCTCACACACACACACACAGACCTCTGCACCTCACACTCTCCGTCTCCGACTGCTCTCTGGTTGTGCCGGCTGACTCCGTATTCACACAGTGACAGAGAACCAGATCAGGGCAACAGTTGTTGAATTCATGGCACCGCCTCCCCCCCCCCCCTCCACTCCCCTCCACTCCCCTCCCTCTGCCTTTCTGCGGTCGCCTAGCAACTGGCTTCTGTGGGTGTGGCTTTTAGCAAGAGTCCTCACATTGCTGCACACTCTGCCCTCAGCTGCCGCCTACTCAGGCTATATTTGCATGTGACGCTCCGCCCCGCCTCTGTCTGCCGGAGAAGAGGCCAGTGTGTGCTGTGTGGAGGGAGGGAGGGAGGTGACTGTTGTCCCTGAAACTGAAACAGTTTTGTCTTCAGTGATGCAGCAGATTCCCCAAGAAATGGTCAAAAAAGACAACACACAGGGCAGAGAGCAGAGACTACGGGAGGTGGCAATTATGTAATGATGAAACTGTCAAGAGATTAAAAGTTAGTTTGCTTTATTTTAGATAAAAAAAAAGAAAAAAAAAGAGAGATTACCACTTTAATCACAACACCAATTCAGTCTCTACGGTCCTCAATTGTGCATTAAAGGTGCATTATGTAATAAATCTAAAGCAACTGGCCGTAAAAATCCTCCTAATATGTCACAGAGACTCAGGAATAATGTTCATATAACAAACTGAACTCACCAACAACAACAGTACAGACAAAATATTTGCGTTAAAAAATATATTTTGCAGACTGCAAATCATGTTTATGTTTTGAAATCACGTTTTGACGTCATGTGGCGCCACCTACCGCCGTCTACCAATCATTGCAGTCAGTAGAGTCTCAGCTGCCGAGCAACCACGGGTTGCCAGTTACGTCAGAAAACGAAACCTAAAAGACCTCAGTATTTTGAATTTGAATGTAGTAACCGTTTTTGGACACATTCTGACATATGGCGCCTTTAAATCCAATTGTCTCACAATGACAGAACGAGCCTCGAGTATCAACTCTGATGTCGTTACACGACTCAATAACTGAAATGACGACTATATATTGACAAAGCATAATGTTATAGATATTATTTAATATATTAAAATAATCAGGAAGGAAGTATTATTTTGCCTGATTGAGCAATTTTATTTTAATTATCATACTATTTTCTAGCCTACATTTGATGGACCCATTCCCCATGCTATGGACAAATACATTAATACATGTTTCAAAACATAATACATTACAATATAATACAAATTCTATGTTATAATAATACTAGTATATATAAAACTAAAACTAATGCTGTACGGAATCTTATCACGATGAAGTGAAGAGGAGGTGTAAGTGATGAAGAGGAGGCGAGAGATGTGATCCAAGATCAGGAAGCAAAATAAAACCTAATTATGCGGAATGGAATGCACTTTCCCCCTCGATCCTTCTCGCTTTCTTTCTCCGTCATTTCTCAGAGACGTTGTCAGTGGCTCAGCCAATGGCCTGTGGCTATTTGTTTATGTGCAATTTGTTGGAGGGCTGGCCCCTCTGCCTCCTTTTCACACAAGCCATTTACAATTCTATTCATGTCTACCTGCCTCCGTTCGGACGGCAGGAAAGACAGAGTTACGGCCTTTCACACGGTGTCAACGCCGTTAAATTGGTGCTATTCTTAGTGGAGGGATGATGACACTACAGTGACGCATAAATAGGAGGTAGGTGCGGTGTTGACGAAAGAGAGATGATGGAAAAATCACCGTCACACAAATAAATGGACACTTGAGGCTTCAGTGTGGAGCCTCTACGACCCCCTGTGGAGTTTTGAGTAATTACCAAAACACTGTGTTGTGTCTAAGACCCTGCAGTCCATGACCTACTTTAGTCTCCCCTGCTCCTGCACGCACACACACACACGCATGCACACACACACACAGTGAGAAAGAGCTACTGTACTACTATGTGTATATCTGTCTTTTAACTTAATCGCTACTGCATCCAGGAAACTTAATTGGAGCTGCATGGTGAAGGAAACAGCAGCAGCTGTGATTGGCAAAGAAAGACAAAGCAAAGTGTGTTTCCAAAGAACACATTTTCGTTCATTTTCTAAATCCTATTGAACATCCAGGTGTATTGTTAGCGGTGGAATGCCCTTCTTCTATTTTTTATGGCGTTTTCAGCCGTAATACTGCAGTATGAAGTTGCCTCACTTGTGCCGTCTGCTGTTATAATATAGTCAGCAGATATAAAAAAGACAAAAAAGTCATGTGGAGCAGCTAGGCTTAATCAGCATTGTGTGAACTAATTGTGTGAACCTTTATATTTCAACGTTCTGCACCGCAGCTCGAGGCAAATGCATACACACCTTCGCGCACATGCACTATTATTCACTCCACACTGTATTAAAAAAAAACAAAAAAAAAAACACACAAGTCTTACACAGTTGAGCTGAAGTAGCTCTGTGGGGGAATCTCGAGCAGCTGCTGGAGTTCGCACTGCAGCACAGCAAATGATAGAAAGGAGAGCAGGAGGGTGGGGGTGGAGATGGAGAGAGGAAGAAGGAGAGCAGAGGGAAGCCTGTGTGGACAGAGCAAGGTAAATGGCAAAAACCCTGGTGTTTCTAGATACACTCTAGAAATAAAAGTGCCAAGTAGAACCATACAAGGTTCTTCGGCTTGTCCTTATACACTCTTAGAAATAAGGGTTCCAAAAGGGTCCTTCTACAAGGGCTTAGGTTCTACCTGGAACCATTTGCTGCAGATAAACCCTTTTCTACCTGGAGCCAAAAATAGTTCTCCTACACTCTTAGAAATAAAAGTGCTAAGTAGAACCATATAAGGTTCTTCGGCTTGTCCTCATAGGAGAACCCCTTTTGGCTCCAGGTAGAACCAGCTTGCAGGTGGAACCAGGTAGAAAGATTCCACCTGGAACCCTTTTGGAGGGTTCAACCAAGAACCCTTTTAAAACCCTCTATTCAGGAAAGGGGTTTTAAAGGGTTCTCTGGATCAAAATGGTTCTTACTGGAACCATTAGTGTTACCAAGAACCCTTGGAGAAAGGGTTTTTCAGAAGCAAATGGTTCCAGGTAGAACCTCAGCCCTTGTAGAAGGACCCTTTGGAACCCTTATTTCTAAGAGTATACTCATAGATCGAGTACAGTGCTACACCTGTCGTGCTACAATAGTTCACATTCTGCCAAAGTTCTTCCTTTTTGCCAAACAAAAAGCACAAACAATAGCGCTGCATGAACTTCCTCTCGCGTATTATTGTGCTTAATCCACGCGAACAATTGTGAACCACTCGATGCAGACAGCCAGACACATCAGAGAGCACGGTAACAGAACGATTCACACACCTGGAAAATATCATCACGACAACAGACATCGTCCATGATGTTTACAGTAAATATAAAGTAGCAACATACCAAGTAACCAAAGACTATTTTAGGTAGGAAGTTCTTCACGGCACACAAGTTCAGGAAGTGTGACAAATCTATCTGTTCTGTGCCAGTGTGGCAGCGATATTGAGTGAAAACAGGTCAGTGGGTTAGTCGAGCCTGCAGGGGGAGAGCTGTATAGGTTTCGATTACTGCTCCCATGGTTAGATTGCATCGGTGTACGGGAGAACACAATGGATAAGAATGTCAGGACAGTGTCACGTGTGGAGAGAGGACGCTCTAAAGTACAAGTGGCAATAATAATAATAAATATCTGGGGCAAATTAAACCTTATAGGGATAGTTCGGAATTTTGAACATAAGGATCTATTTTCCAACTCGGCCGGTGTGATTGAGACGTCTGGAGACGTTTTCAAAAAATTTCATTCAGTTCTTCTAGTTGCCGAGTTCGCTGATGCTATGGCTAGCGCAAGTCAATGATACAAGTTAGCATGGCATTAAAAACACTCATAGCGACTCCACAGTGCACCCGAGGCAAATCGATTGTAACGGCAGACTATCAATGTACATATCTGTGTTGATAGAATAATATTTGAAACAAAACTAACGTCGCATCGCATGGATTTTTGAGGGACTACTTTCTCAGCACTATACTTCCGGCAGCGGAATCAGTCCGCCGCTGCCGGAAGTATGACGCGCTGCTGCTGCTGCTGAGACATAAATCCTTCAAATTGCAAGGTTGGTTTTATTTCAAACATTCTATCAACACAGATATGTACATCGATAGTCTGCCGTTACAATCGATTTGCCTCGGGTGCACTGTGGAGTCGGTATGAGTGTTTTTAATGCCATGCTAACTTGTATCATTGACTTGCGCTAGCCATAGCACCAGCGAACTCGGCAACTATAAGAACTGAATGAAATTTCTTGAAAACGTCTCCAGACGTCTCCATCACACCGGCTGAGTTGGAAAATAGGTCTTATGTCCAAAATTCCGAACTATCACTTTAAGAGAATGTGAAAGGACATTGGTCACACTAATAGTCATTTTAATGGAAAGGTCAGAATAGTGAAATGTTAAATTTGGGCGTATGTTGCCATCCATATTAAAATAAAACATGTCTATAAAGGAACACGATGGTGTCAAAAGTACAAAAGCAGCTTATCCAAACAGGTATTATCACCATTATGTGTCACTCAATGCAGTACTGTGTGTGAAAGCTAGTGTTTATTTTGTTCCAGCTAACGCAGACCAACTTCCCCTTCTAAAAAAAGGTCTTCATTAAAAAAAACAAAAAACAGAGACACTGAAGCAGCACTGAACATTGTCGTCGTCAGCTGAGCAGTTAGCCTGGCTAACATCTGACTGACAGCAGATCAAAGCCTATCGATTGACGCGTCAAAGGAACGCCCATCGATCAAATCACTACACCAGACCGTCGGGACAGCAGAGGACAGAGGGATCAATGGAGGGGTGAGGAAGAGGAGAATAAAGACAAGTGTGTCTGTCGATTGGAAGAGGAAGGAGGTGTGACGGAAAGTTAAACCCAACACACAGCTTCAGCAGAGGATGTTCAACATTTAAATCACAATGTTTATCTTCCTCTATTGAAAGGTTACAGCGGACGACTAATTATCCTCACAGACAGGTGAGAAAACAGTCGACCATGAAAAGAGGTAGTGACCAGGAGCATAGAACATAAGTGCTCTATTCAAACAGTGATCCTGACACAATAATAGCTTTTCTTTTCTCTGTCAGTACTCTTTGTTAACTTGTTAATGGTTTAAAGAAAACAACACACAGCTTTGGTAACGTTTGGAAGAAAAACGACTCCTTTACTCGCAGTTCTCGTTTACGAGCAAACTGCGGTTTACTGTGTTGTGTGCGCTTCTTTGTGTCATGGTGTTGTGACACTATTTTACTGAAACACCTGTTGAAACAAAGCCTTCCTCTCTAGATCACTCACTGAAGCAACTCTGAAGCAACGTACACAACCGGTCAAGAGTTTAAGAACCCCCCAATTTTTTCTAGTTTTATTGAAATTGAAGCCATTCAAGTCCAATGAATAGTTTGAAATGGTACAAAGGTAAGTAGTGAACTGCTAGAGGTTAAAAAAAAAAGCAAAAAGAAGAAAGTCAAGGTGTCAGTGAGAACAGTTTCCTTCACCATCAAAAGGCACTCAGAAACTGGGAGAAAGTCTGACAGGAAGAGGTCTGGCAGACCCAAATAGAGCTGCAACTAACGATTATTTTCGTAATCGATTAATCTGTCGATTATTTTCTCGATTAATCGATGAATCGTTTGGTCATAAAATGTCAGAAAATGTTAAAAAACGTTGATCAGTGTTTGTCAAAGCTGATAATGACGATGTTCTCGAAAGTCTTGTTTTGTCCACAAACCAAAATTATTCAGTTTTAATGATTTCTTTGTTATATGAAGCAAAGAAACCAAGAAAATATTCACATTTAAGAAGCAAAAACAATCAGAAATCTTGTTTTTAATCATGAAAAAAGCTTCAAACCGATTATCGTTTATCAAAATAGTTGGCGATTAATTTAGTAATCGATTAATAATCGATTCATCGATTAATAATCGATTCATCGATTAATCGTTTCAGCTCTAGACCCAAAGAATCACAAGACAAGGTTCTGAGAGTCAACAGCTGTCGTGATAGGCGGCTCAGAGGACAAGAGCTTCAAGCAGCTGGTCGTAGTAAGCAAGTTCAGTTTCAACTGTGAAGAGAAGACTTAGAGTTGCAGGTTTGAACGGTCGAGTTGCAGAAAAGAACGCCATTGCTAAGACGTCAGAATAAGAAGAAGAGGCTCGCCTGGGCCACGAAACACCGCCAATGGACTACTGAAGTCTGGAAAAGGAGTTATGGACCGAGGAATCAAAGTGTGAAATCTTCGGTTCATCGCGCAGGAGTTTTGCACGCCGTCGAGTCGTTCTAAAACGACTGGGGTGTTCTAAAACTTTTCTAAAACTTTTGACCAGTAGTGTATGTGTGACCCTATGCAACAATCTGGAAACTTCAGAAAAGTTAAAACTCTCTTTTTTTATAGTGGTGTAGGACAGTAACATTTCTGTGTTGTGTTAGTTATGTATTCACTGATACACAAACACTGGAGTTGCAAAGCATTGCGTTCATTTACACGATCACGTTTTTAAACGTCCCACGACGTCACCGGCTCTTCGGCGGCACAAGAGCTAGAGAAAGGGTGCAAAGGAGGAGGGCAGTGAACCAGAACTGAGCTCCTGTGACAGCTTTTATATGCAGGCCACACACATCACAGGACAATCAGCGACCTAATTAAACAAACAGGAGGGAGGGTGGGGGGGTGGGGTAGAAAGAGGGAAGAAATGGAGGGATGAACCGATTGAGTGTCGGGACAAAGAGGAGAAGAAGAAAAACTGGGCCTCAGACAAACAAAAAGCTGCAATGAGAGAGAGTGGGAATGAGAGGAGAAAAATCAATGATTCAAACAGCCACCGCCTAAATAAACCACTGACTGCAGATGAGAAAGACAGCAGCGGAGGAACAGTAACAAGGACGGTGAAGAGTCTTGAGCAACAACGCTGCATGGAAACGCTGGCTCAGATTTTGGGGGCTGCACAGAGAAGGACATTATCGGGGCAGTAAGTGCTGCTGCAAGCAATTCATCCGTTTGAAAAGCAGAAGATAACGTCTGTGGAAATCAAGACGGAGTGGTGTGGTGAGGGGAGATAACGGCGGACAGCGACGGAGAGGAGAGAGACGGCAAATTAAGGCTTAGAAATAAGAAAAGGTTTTTTTTGGTGGTCAGTGAATGCATGTCGCGACATTCTTTTACGCGTGCGAGTGCAATGAGGACACATTAAAGACCGTTTTCCCTGCTCCTGACCCTGATGAATTCAAAGTAGGGCCCCGTGACACTCGTGGAGGATAAAGTGGTAGACGGTGGATGTGATGGCTGCACAATTAATTGCAGAATTATCAAATTACATCCAAGTGCAATATCCAAATTGAGAGACACTGCAATTATTTGATTAGATCAAATAATTAATTGGCCAAAAATCTAGTTCTTTCAGTTCTAAAGAAACCCAACAGGGCATTAATACCAAGGTGTGCGGTTTGCTATTTAATCAATGTATATTTGAGGAAATATGACTGAAAATCCATGTTTTACATTTGTACAAGTAAAAACATTTTTAAGAAATCCTTTGTCCCAAATGCTGTGACACTTTTAAATGAAAGAAAACAGACAAGACGTAGATCATGAATTTCAGTATGCAGGTTATTTGCGACAGCTGTACTCACTTTTATTTATTTTATGCATCTAATTTATAATATCGTACTCATTGCTTTGTAGGCCATATGAAATCCCTTCCGTCATTTATGTGTATTGTGTTTTAATGTCTGGTTTTTTACTGTTTTTGTCTGTATGTTTGCCGTGGGGGAACCAAAGACACATTTTCACTTCGTGGACAATACAATTTAATTAATGTATATTTGAGGAAATATGTTTGAAAATCATTTGCTGTAATACTTAGTACTTATCTGTATTATGCTGAACACTGACTGTGGAGGAGGGGACAACTATACGCGTGGTTTGTTTTGCACTTAGTTCTGTTTTTCAGCGAGGTCAAGGACACAAGTGCCCTGACAGAATGAGAAGTAAAGTGTGTCATCATTACAAGAGAAGACAAGAGCGGCTGCACAAGCACAAATATACACACGTTAACCCTATGAGAGCTAAAGAAAGTTCCTGTGCATCCACAACTAAAGAGACAGATAGAGTTCAGTTCAGTAGCACACACTGAAGCAAAAAACATGAACATTCAATCCTCTGAAGTGCTGCCTTCAGCTTGGCCCGATCAAACAGCTGGCAGCGCTCAAGAGCGGAAAGCTGCAGAAGACGACCACTGTTCCAAAATCACGTTTTTGGCCACACTCTACACCCTCGACTACTCTATCCACCTGCTCCAAGGCTTCAAAAATATTTTTAAAAAACATGGCAGCACATTGATTTTCTCAGTGCAAAGTTTAAATGTTACTTTCAGCACATAATTATACGTGGATTGCAAAAAAAAAAACGCAGCTAACGCACACTAAGCTTAAAAGGGTTGAATTCTCTTGTGATGTTTTTGAGAGCTGTCCGTCCTCTCGTCTCCTCGCACGCACCTGGCAAAACATGATAAGAGTGCACAGAGAAGAGCTGTGTGGAAAGTACAGGTGCTTCCAAAAAACGAAAAAAAACGGTGTTTCTGCACAGAGATGAGATAAAAAGGTGAAAAAAAACGACTTCTGCAAATCAAAGTGAAAATGGAGACCCAGGTCTTCACATTACACAGTGTACATCAGCCTCCATGATGCAAAATGAAATCAGTGCAGGTATATACGTATATATACGCTCATTTTAATGCTCTGCACACAGATGCACTCCTGGCAGGAGGTGACCTCTGTCCTCACACTCTGAAACTCCTACGTATCTAAAAAAAAAATAGAGACACAAAGGTCACGCTAACTTCCAGAAACCGCAACGCGTGCTTCCTCTCTGAAATGTGACATAATGCAAAATTCTATTCTATTTTCCTCTCTAAAACACTGCATTCCTTCTCTGCATAACACAGAAGACAAAAAAAGGTAATCATTGGATTGGCTGAACTAATCAAATGCCATTGAGCAGCATCATTTCTCAGAGAGTGCAAAGAGAATTGGTACCACGTGCTAATGTGCTAACGCTTTACAAAGTGCAGTAAGAGAATCTGAGAAACGGAGCCAAAGAAAAGAAAGAAGCACAATAGAGATATAAGGATATTGAACGTAAAAACACGACGTGTCTCAAGAATAAGTCGTTACCGAGAGCCGAATAAACGAGCATATTGTGAGTTACAGCCACTGCTGCACACTCAGATTATGAGAGAAAATGGTGTGTGCATGAGGGAAAGATAGAGAGAAAAAAGCAGAGAGGGGAAATCTTGGCATGGATGAGTGATTTTCATTAGCAGTCCTCCCCTATAGCGGGATAGTTACAGGATAATCATGTTGGCTTGGTGGCGGCGCGTCCTTGACTGTCTTTGACTACGTCTCTGCTGGGTTCTCGTCTCTATTCCAGTCTGAGCGTTTTTTTCCTCTTTGACTTTGACCGTGTGCAGAAGTTTAGAGAAGGTTAGGCATGAACTGGTTACGGGTGAATAGTTAGGGATAATAACGCTGAAGTATGACAGTCTTTGAAAACTGAACTTAACCCACTAAGCCACACAAGAACACACACTGCCAAAAATGGTGAGGCAGAAATGCTTATCCTCTTCCAGATCAACACCAGCCATTTCCAGTACAATTTCCCTCTTGTTTGAGAGAAAATCTGACGTATCCAAGACAAAAGTGACCACAATAAAGTCCCTCAGTCTGCTCTCAGTATTTTTAAGCCTTCAGTGAAAGAACTAGGGCAGATATATAGAGAGAAAACAATGCAACAACAAGCGTTGTTGACCCATTTAAAGCAGACACTTCTGCTGTATTTTCCTATCGATACGATCGACTGAATAGAGTTCAGTCTCTCCACAGTACGTGACTGATTTCCTCCGGGGTGTTTCCCAAGACGTCTGAGAGCTTTGTTGATCGATGACTGAAAATGACCGCACTTCTTTCACAACACAAAGCTGCATTGACGATAAGTTTTCTTTTCACACTCTAGAAAGTACAGACGGAGTATTGTTTGCAGACAGCACAGCCACCATCAATGTGTTCATAGTTCTGAACCTGGGAGCTGCTTAAGGTGAGGTACGTACCAGCACATTTACTGAGCAATGGAACAATCAGGCTGCACCTGCACATGCTTTGAAAACACCATGAAAACAACCAAACAACAACATTTGTATTGGGAAAAACATCAAGCGGAAAATAAGGACTTTCTAATATAATATAATCTCAAATGAACTGCATTGAAGCCTTGTATTTTTAGGATTCCACTGACTATCATTCCCTCCCGTTTCCACGGACGTCTCAAAGGAGATAAAAGGAGCAACTTAAGTTTATCTGACTTTGCTGTTCAACCTACTCTCTTTGTACCGTTTTATTTTGGCATTTTTTACTCTTCTCGTTTCCCTTTCATCTCTTCTGTCTGCGCACCATCTGCTGCTCTTCATGCTTTCCAGCCTCTCATTCCCTCACATCCATTCAATCCATCACACATCGCTCCAACTGCCTCTTCTTCTTCTTCTTCTTCTCCCTCCTTTATTTACTTTGTTTTCCTTGCATCATCGTTTTCCCTAATGGCGTATTCTGTCCTCGTCATATTTTATGTACGACTTGACTTCCATCCACGGCATCCGTCTTATATTACTGGCAGATTTACGACAGCGTTCCCATGTGCTTGCATAAATAAATGACCAATATTAACCGTAAGGATCCTCTTTCTACGACACTGTAGTTTGGCAGTCGAAGCAGCAATCTGTCCAAAACTCAGCAGCCAAATCAAACTCATTTGACTGCAATTAGACGACAAACTCAATGATTTCACAAGTGAATGCACATGTTAAAATAAAAAACTTCTCCTCCACTGCAGCTCTGCATAGATCAATACGCACTGATCTGTAATTCTGACAGAAGAAAAGAGTTCCCTTGATCTACAGAAACTCTTTGAAAGATGTGCAGTAAAGACTATACATGACAGGAATCTAGGTAGGAAACACAGCACAATACAGGGGTGACCATTTACTAGGATATCATTATTAACAAGGCATTATATTGATGTTTATCTTAAGTAAAACTCTACAATATTAGGGCTGAAACAATTACTCAATTAATTGCTTTTGATATATGATCGGTCGGACTGTTTTTTTTAAAGAATTAAAACAAAATGTCTGAATGTTTTAGCTTCTTAAATGTGAATATTTCCTGGTTACTTTGTTCCATATTTTAGTGGATCCACATTTTGGAAAGTCCACATTCATGAACTACTGGGTTTATTTTTAACCATCGCAATCTTCGCGAGCAGACGTCACGAAGATACGGCACGCGTCGCAAAACACTACACTGTCGTCTAATCGCGCGACAATTGTGAAATCTAAAAAGACAGCTTATTAAAAAAATGATGCCGTCGCATCTCATCAACAGTGTTTCCACAGCCGTCAGCGAGGCCGTCAGTCGACTGTGCGGCCGGAGAGGTCACCGTGTGGCTTTCAGATCAGGAAAAAGAAAGGATCGGAAACATATCCACCTTAACTGAATGATAAAAGCAGCTTTTGCCGGAATTTGCGACAACAAATAAATAAGTGGAATGGGAGTTTTCCTAGTGGAGGGTGGGCTTAATGCAGAGAGATGATTTTTCATTGAGTGCCAGGAGGACACACACGAACATTTCCATTCCTCGTGTCCCAGTTACTGTTAGTAAGACACATGATAATGTATAATGTATAGAGGTAATAATATAGAGATATACAGTATAGAGATAATGTGCACACTATACTGCCAAACATCGTTTTACAGGCGATTCAAATGCATGATTTTTGCTTTTCCTTCACAGAGAAAACCGTAAAAACATTTACGTGTGTCGTTATTCTCCACAGGAGAGCGTTGATAATGAAAAACCCTGCATGGCCACAGATTATGACTTATTCAGAGCGTCTTTGGGTGTGGGTTACTTAACTTCTGCATGAGACGAGACCTCATTATGGTAATTATGAAGGACAACACAGACTCGATGCATGATGCATGAACAATATATAATCCCAATACAGACAAACGGAGGCTGACCTTTAAACAAACTTCACTTAGAACCGACACAGATCTCTGAGGAAGGCTTGTATGTAGTGATTAAGGGGAAGTGCTCATGTTTCTGTCTGTACTGAAACTACACTGACCTGCTAACTGTGCACAAACAAAGAGAAACAGTAAACATCGTCATTCTATTTTTCACTGATGCTGCTGCAGTTTCCCCTCCATGTCTCTGCCTCTAATGAGACCATGAGATGACTGCGGAGACCAGCAGAGACATCACCTCCTCACTGTGTTTATCTGAAGAGCTAACGTGGGAGGAGACGTACGACAAAAGAGGGAATCAAGAGAAGCAAAAATGGAATAAAGTGAGAGGTAAAACACAGACAAGCAGCAAGACGGTGAATGTGGCCTCTCGTAGTTTAAAGAGCATATGAAATGAACAAAAATAAAACACAGACGATGAAGTCGTTTCAAGTCTGAGTGCATGCGAGATCACAGAGATCAAACAAAAACAAGCAGAAGATGAAGAAAACACACGCGGAGGCGAAAGTGCAGACAAAGTTTGGAAGAGGCCGAGAACTCCCGAGAGTCCTCTGACCTGCTGGAAATCCTCAGGAGGAGAACGACGACGCCGTCGTCTATTCCACGAGAAGACAAACGAGGAGGTGTAAATTATTGATTGAACAGTACGTCGGCGCTGCAGTGGTGAGGCAAATCTGGGTCAGCGCAGTTTCCACATATTATTTTCAGGGTCAGACTCTGTTGAGGTTTACGTGGTGTGTTGTTCGCTGTAAGCACTCAGGGAATGAGAGGAGATATGAAACGGTGGTAAAAGACCAGTGAACAGTGCATGTATAACTGCAAAATTGAATCTAATGCGACAAATAAAACCATATAATCTTTGTCTGAGGGAGTGGACGTGTTAACAGTGTCTGAATGAAATAAATGAATACATTATATTAATAAAGTGTGTTCGTTGTTATTATCAGGTTAGGTATTCTCACCAAAAATAAATGAACACATGCATGTACAACACACACGCACACGCACACGCACACACACACACACACACACACACACACACACACACAAATATTCCAGGTGCTTAGTGCATGTGCTTAATCTATTTTTTCCTACATGCCAAAACCCATTTCAGCACCTGTGCCGAGTCTTTCCCCGTGTGTGTGTGTGTGTGTGTGTGTGTGTGTGTGTGTGTGTGTGTGTGTGTGTGTGTGTGTGTGTGTGTGTGTGTGTGTGTGTGTGTGTGTGTGCGTGTGTGTGTGTAAACCCAAGCAGCAGGAGAAAGGAAGCTAATAAATCCTCGACCACATCTCTTGGAATAATGAGGCATTTCTCAAACTCCCTCTCTCTCTGTCCCACACACACTTACACACACACACACACACACACACACACACACACACACACACACTCTCTCTCTCTGTGTCCCACACACACAGACACACTCTCTCTCACACACCTTCCCTGGGGAGCTCTGGGAATCCTCCCTCCCTCTCTCAGTGCTATGGCAACACAACTTCTTTAACTTCTTTCCCACAACTGCACACACACACACCACGGCCCAGAAATAACCGGGCATCTATGGATCATAAATAAATTCCTATATTTTATTTTATATTACATTAAAAATGCATCGCTCACATTCTGCAGCCAACAGCAGAAACACAGAGACGCCGCCGCTAAAGCGAAAATGGGATAAAGACACGTTGCCATCAGTGGGTGAAGGTTAAATTAGCTGTTATTATTTTCACTTAATCGCCACCAACACAAGAGGAGGCAGAAACACCACCGCGAGATACGCTGCAGGAAACGGCAGCGACGGTGAAGAGCTGAAGAAGAGTTTTTAACCCACATTCAACAAAACCAAGAGATCAGCAGAAATGACTCAGCCACAGCCTACAACAAATCAATTATGTATAAAGGCAGAGCAACTCGTTCTCATGTCTGAGCGGCAAACGGAGCAACTGACGTATACGTCTATGTGTTCTGCATAAAAGATGTACACCTACCTAATCTTTGTAGTCGTACCTTCAAAAAGACGTTTTAGACGTTATTCTCACGGGCAGCAGCTTCAGTTTAAGGGGTATATAAGGATTCTTTATCTATTCTGAGAGGAAATACTTCTACATTAATGCAGAATATTGCAATAAAGTGGGCTTGGTTTTCAAAGAACTATATATAAAATCACAGAATAGGTGATGTGCGCACTCGTTTCCATCCCGTCTATTTACTGATTTCATTCCAAAACTTTCCCAAGGTCAAAAAGAAACCACATGGATGAAATAAGTTTCTATTCAAAAACCACAAAACCAAAGCCATACCAGACAACTGCAAATCAAACCTTACCTGACACTTCACTGTGTGGAAAATAATACACAGTCAAGAATAAATCTTATGGATAAAAACCTCTTCTTGGATGATACAACAGGTCAGACTCTAATCACACCGTCACGAATGAAACAGCATTTTAAAATAAAAAAGGAGAAGACTTGTCGTTCTATGTTGTCTGTCACTACGCAGCAAAGTATTGCATTTCACACAGTGTGAATATTTAAAAGCACTTCTCCGTTCGCGACAATGAAATGTTACCCTGGGCCGACACAGTCGTAGTTTTGCTACACCCGTGCCATCAAGGTAACAAACAACATGAGGGTCATGAGACGACAAATAAACAACATCAGAAGTTAAAGACAAAGGAGAGAGTCTTTTACTGTTCCACACACAAAGCTCTGCAATAATTATTTAATTATTGTTTCTCTTGCTGTGCAGATACCAGTCATATTAAACGTGGAGGGAGTGACAGTGTCGTGTCAAGAACGAATCAAATCTGGGTCACACTGAGACACAGGACTCAAACAATCTCCTTCTTTTGAATTTTCTTTAAAAGTTTTATTATAATAATAATAGAACAAATTATCTCAATGAACCTGGATGTCACATAAACAACAAATTATGTTTTAATGATTATTTTATTTAACTGTTTTTAAAAGATCAAATAAAATACTGAGAAACACAAATCCAACTGTTTATATGGATCTAAACAGAGAATTAAACTGTATGTTTCTGCAGGTGAATCACACTTAGCAACCATCTGCAGCTAAATACTGCCACCAAGTGGACAGAACACTGAAGTACATGTGGTGTGTATATCCTATTTTATTACGTTTATGTTATTATGCAGTAAACTGTTAAACTATAACTTATTAGTTATTAAGGCATAATTTATTTATAATATTTATAATAATAGTTTATAAAAAAGAGGGTAAACACACTCACCTGGTGGCAACTCTTTGACATTTCATGCAGCCATTTAATAATAATCTGTGCCTCACTATTCTTTTTAGGCATCCCAACATAACCTGCAAAGAAAGAAAGAAATCAATACATCGAGATGACTCATCTTCATCTGTCTAAGATTCTGTTTGTTACGTTCTCTTCTGAACGATTACCTTTTTGTTTCTTCCTCGTTATTTATTTATTTTTAAAGCCAGGTAAAGCTCAACTACTACTCAACACAGTAGAGAAATAGAAAGCACAGATTGTTGTGCTCGGTCTAACCTTTCGTGGTGAGGACTCCACAGCAGAAGTCATTGAAGTTGATTCGTCGATGAGCGTCGGGTTCCAAACATTTGGCCGAACTCTTCACCTGCGGGAAAGTAAGACGTAAACATGAAGACGAGCAGAGCACACAACATACATGCTTTGTTAATGCAAGGTGCAAATAACATTTGTAATATATTAAAATAAACTTTAACGACATGCAGGAGGTCACCAAATATATATCCTTCGACTATCCTTTGCAGAAATACCTGGACTTTACTTACTGGACTAAACATTGCATTTACACTGCATGTAAACACGGCATCGTCCAACTATAGTAAAGTCAGTGTAACACATCACACGTGTAGAATAAAAGCAGCAAAGTACATGAACACCCTCACTCACTATCACATCATCACTGCAGTGGGCTGCAGCCACTGAGAACGATGGCTGAATAATGCATTATTCTCTTTGCAAGCTATGCACAGCCATTTAAATTTTAATAACACTCATTTTCAGCAAAAGCTGGTGATAGAAACAACCAAAGGATGGATTTTTACAGGTGAAAACAACACTTCACTTGGGTCACGTGTAGTTTAAATTAGGTCACCAAAGGTCTTTGTTCAAGGTTTTTATTTGGCAAAATGTGTATAGCTGAGCTCGTTCGGCCGGTTTAATACCATAGACAGACTAGATGTATTGTCCTGGATATTTTTTAAAGAAGAAATGAAGGGCAGGGAAAAAGAGGTCGGGATGAGAAAACTGAAGGATTATGGGAGTGTGTGCGCCGTGCATGTGACTGTACAAGTGGGAATGTGTCAGCAGCGAGTGTTCGTTAGTAGGTCAGGTTGACACCGAACAGCCAGTAGGAATTTGTTCACGAGACAAAGACATTAGAGGGTGACACATGCAGCAGAAACTGCTTCACGTCATTCATCGACAAAACAACTGCAAACCCTTTTGGAAACAAGGTTGTTTATCTAACATAGATAGATTAATTTCGTGATAACAAAAGAACAAATCCAGTGACAGCGCGTGGCGAAATGTTTGGCAGTTCAGTTACAAATTGCGCTGGATCGATTTCCAAGGTCAGTCAAAAAAAAAAAAAAATGCGTCCCTCAGGAGCCAATCAGTGTTTCTGCTGGTGAGCAGCGTAACACAGGGGAGCCAATCAGCGACAGTGCTCATCTACGCGCCGACATGCGGCGGGACACGGAGGACACAGGGACGTCCTATGTGACACGTGAACAAAGACATCTAACATACAAAAATATACTTTGCAATGGCCCTAATAATAATAATAATAATAACAAATCGCCAAGATGGACACCAAATTAAAAATGGCTGACTTCCTGTTGCGTTGAGGCCATGGTACCAATTTACTTTTTTCTTCATCTTGGGCTATCACAAGTTCCCACCAAGTTTTGCGATATTCGGTGCAACTTAATCTTGGCTTGCTCCAGCCACATTTTGCCAATTACACATTTGAATGGCCTTCATTTTATTCAATATATACATTATTTTTCAAATGAGGAAATGTGTTCAAACTCTTGTTGATGCCCTTATATTATTCTGAAATACACTCTCTCTGTCCCATTTATGGGATGCAGGAGGCTGCAGCTGCATCACTACAGTGTCACAGATGTCAAACTCCTGCCCTCCAAATGCAAAATATTAGGGACAGTCTCTTATGCTATATCTGATATGCAACATCTATCATTATTTGATACATCAGGGACAAAGTTTTGGTGGTTTTATGACTTATTAATCACCATTTATCGTCTTTCTAATGTTTTTTGACAATAAGCCAATATAGCAGCTGATGATTTGTCAGCGATGACACGAGACGATTTATCAATCTAGTTCTTCTAATCCTGTTTATGTTGATTTACAGCTCTCTGCTCATGTGTTTAATGTCACTTTATGTCAGCTGTCATCCCCTTACACTGGATTCTGTTTGTTAAATCTTTTGGGTAATTGTTTGTAACCGGCTTGAGATCAAATGTCATATCACCACAAAAACACCTGCAATTAAAATATAATATATGTGTATATATAGCTCACAGTTCTGCTGCACTTAAATTAACTACACAGGTCAGGGGGTGGGGACTTGGATGTGTTGCTAGGTAACAAAAGTGTGTTTTTGCTTTATGCTAAACACTGAAAAACTTTAATTTGGGTCATACTGCAACGTCTATGTACACCAAAACAATAAATAGCTTCCAATATTCCACTGATTTAATCCCAATCCCACTCAATTCACTGCTATTGACACATGCTATATGAAAACCACTCACTAATATCCCACCAGCTAAATGCTAAATGTAGTCTCCCTCCCACACTGACAAACATTAGCACACAGTGCTAAAAGACGGTGGTAAAGTCGAGTTTCACGCTGTCATTCGACAGCAATCTGCACATTTACTCATTAAAACTGAGACGTTATTTAAAAAGAAGTCTAATTGTTAGAAACCGAGCCGTTAATAAGCAATCATTGGCCGTTAATAAGCTAACATTAGCCGTAAATTAGCTAACATTAGCCGTTACTAAGCTAACACGCCCTCTCACCTGTTCCTCTTCCCCGGGCTGCATCCGATGTTCGGGGCGGATAAAACCATCCGAGTCCGGGTAACGAACGTCAAACACCTCCGACTCGAGTCTCCAGCCTTCGTCCATGTCCTTAACGATTTAGAATTAGTTTTAAATCTGTTTTTGTGGGTGGGTTTTGTGTCCCGAACCGACGGTGGAGCCCGGGTCCGGCGTTTGCGTGATCGTGAACTAGCTAGCTAGCTCCTGTATTGTCAGTGCGCGTTTGTTTACGGTAAAGACGTTGAGCCCAGATTAGATAGATAGATAGATAGATAGATAGATAGATAGATAGATAGATAGATAGATAGATAGATAGATAGATAGATAGATAGATAGATAGATAGATAGATAGATAGATAGATAGATAGATAGATAGATAGATAGATAGATAGATAGATAGATAGATAGATAGATAGATAGATAGATAGATAGATTACACTTATAATGTACAGTGACCCAAGTTCCATTCAATCTAAACTTTGTTTTTCACTCAGTTTTCAAGTGTGAACTTTTTAAAAGTGTGAAAACCTCGCTGTTTTTATTGCATTGTTGTAAACAAAGTCCTAGAATTGCACTAATGTGACAGGACAACGTTTCTGTTTCCATGCACAATGATTCCAATCAAATCATTGCAAATTTAAGACGTTTTTTTTTTTTTCCATTTTCCACTTTCATCCCAAGTCTCCAGTGCAAAGGTCAAGTCAACATAATCATCACCTCTCACACCATCACCAGTGTCTGTCAGTCCATGCACAGCCTCTCTCTCTATAATCATTCATAACGTGAATTTTTTAAAGGCAATAAAACGTGATTCCCGCTCACATTCTCTGTCCTGATTTAAATATTTGTGTATACACGGTTTAGAGCGACGCCGCAGCCACGCTGCTATTTATCCTCATCATACTTTAGCCTACATCCAGCCAAGTGGCCCCCAAAAAAGGAAATGTGTTTACAGGTTTGACTTCCTCCATCGTTCTGTCTTTAAGAGGATGTCATATTAAGAAAACAGAGAGAGAGGAAGAGAGAGAGAGAGAGAGAGAGAGCGAGCAGTGCATGCTCTGGTGGAGTTTTCATACTTCAGCCACTTCTTCTCCTTTTGTCAAAGATGCAGGTTGTAAGACGACGAACGTCGCTCTGGATTTACTTTCTCCTGCTCACCTTTCTACAGCTCTGGGGTAAGCGAATGAAGAATGAGCGACAGCGTTTGTATATTATGTTGTCAGCTTTATTCAGTGTAACTTTTTTTTTTTTGTCTTCTGTCCAGGAAGACTTTCTTCTTCTTCTTCTTCTTCTTCTTCTTCTTCTTCCACTTCCTCTCCCACTCTCCCAGCACCTTCTCTGGGCATCTCCTCGAGGTCAGGGGCCTCGGTGGTCTTGACTTGTCAGGTCCCACGGGGCTACAATGGGGTTCTGTTCATGTTGTACAGGTTCACAGATAAGGTATTTATGTACCTATTAATGTATTTATTTGAGTATGTGTTGGGTTATCACTGGGGATCGTGTGATTTTATTCGATTTTTTTGATTCAGGTCAACTCTCGGGAGGTGCAGTCCGGCGCTGAGGAAGTTCACTTCACGGTGGAGGTGAAAGAAAGTAATTTAAAAGAACTGTACTGCTGCCTCTACAAGGACAGCGAAGGCCTCTTCAGTGCATTTAGTCCATATTTGCCTCTGGAACACCAAAAAGGTTTGTGTGTTTTGCTGTTATTTTCCCTCCATAGTGATAGTATACGTTGACTCACTCTCACTGACTCATGCTGCTGCCGCCGTGGTGAAATATTATTTTCATAATTTCATAACAAAGAGGAAAAACAAACAGGACAAAGAGACGACGCGACCAAAAGGTGAATTGCACGTTTTAAACTCAAAAATCTAAAAATCTGCGCTCGCTGACGGTTCAACATGTGGTTTAGAATAATAAACAACTCCCATCCGCCTCTGACTAACCCCCAGAGACGACTGCTGCTGCACACAGGTGCTCTCTGTGGTCGCTTATTGTCCTCAGCCCTGTGTGTGTGTGTAGGTGTGTGTGTGTGTGTGTGTGTGGCAGTCGTTACATCCTGCGCTTCATATAGAAACCACACACACACACTCACACATCAAACACAGCGTTTACTGACAGTTACAGTGGTAAACCTTTGTTTCCCCCTTTTTTTTTTATTACATTCAGTAAAATTATGAGAACGTCATTAAAGATACGATATGTGACATTTCTGCATAAAGAAATATATAAGAACGACAAGACTTACGTTCTATATCGGCGTGCTAACATTAGCCAAACGTTTATTTTCCTCTTTATTGGTAGTAAAGAGAGATAAGATATGTGTGTGTGTATGTATGTGTGTGTGCGCGTTGGGGTGGGCTGTTTTTAAATATGTAAAACACTTTGTGCTACATTTTTAATGTATGAAAAGTGCTTTATAAATAAAGTTATTATTATTGTTTTTATTATAATAAGATGAATAAAAGTAAAAAATTATATCCATATCAATAATAATGACAGCAATAATAGTATTAATACTAATAAAAAACAATAATAGTAAAAATCCAAATAAGAGAATATATTTTCACCTACCAAAATGTATATGTAAATTAATACAAAATAATTCAAGGACTGATTATTATAATAATACATTTATTGGTATTGCACTTTCCATCAAAGTGCTTTACATTACTAAATAAAAACATACACTATAACATGTAGACAATAACAAAATGAAAGATAATAACAGTAAAGATATATAGATATAGATACATATTATATCTATATCTATATCCATAGTAAAAGTAGTGATCCTAAAGCAGTATAACAATTTAAAAACAGGAAGTGGAGTGATAAAAACCTAATAATTAAGATGTGGAGGATAAAGCTGTAGAAGATGGATGGAAACAAAAGTTTTAAAAAGAAAACTTTGTCATTTTCTCCCCAGCAGCTGTCCCCACTCAGTCTCCACCCCTTTTCCCACCTCCAGTCAAAGGTGAGAGTGTTTGATATTAAGATTTCCCTTTTTTTTACCATATTGAAAACTACATTTGCAGTTGCTGAGGATTTCTCTCTCTTTATACATTTACTTCAAGTATTTGTCTATTATCGTAATCTTAATTGATCAAATGAATCTTTACATTATCTAAACTAATATTGACCTAAGACGTTTTTTTGGGTTGTTTTTTCCTGCAAAGCAAATTAAAACTGAGCAGATTGTTGATTGATTTTCATTATAATATCATGCACAGTTTGCACAAGCTACACCGATTTGGAATTATATAATAACATGATGGATTAATTACCATATGCATATGTGGGTATTATATGTCAAGAAACATTTGATGTCAGTTCTTCAAGTGCATTGTGTCAGTTCTGCTCCTCAGGCCACAATTTCATACTTTCATCATCTCTGAATCTGCTCGTTCACAAATGAAAACTGTGAAAATTGTGACTTTTTGCAGAACAGCTCTTCTGTTCCTTATCAATTAATTACACAATTCTTTTCAGCTACTTATTCCTCCCTCTTTACAGAAACAAATCAATATTAAAAAAGTACTTTTGTTCTCTGGTTCTCAGACACGCCTCCACGGCCCACTCTGGTTCTCTACCAGCAGACGGACGTTTGGCATCTGCTCTGCGTGGGTTCTGCAGCGTACCCGGGCGCCGTCTTCTCCCTCTGCCTGGCCGACACCGAGCTCCCCATCGACACGGTGCGCGCCAAGATCACCCAGCATCAGGCCACGTTCCCCGTGCCGGTGCAGGACGCCGCCGTGGTTCTGTACCAGTGTCGGTACAGTGTGTTTCTGGAGAAGACATGGAGCAGATCAGAGCACAGCCGACCTCTCGCCGTCACCAGAGGTACAGACGTGTGTGTGTGTGTGTGTGTGTAAGAAGACGTTTTTCAGTGCAATATGATGCAAACATGTGACTGGTTTCTTCCTTACTTTTATTTCAGAAGGTTCTCCTCCTCCTCCTCCTCCAGCATCAGGTACATGAACAGCATCGTTTTGTTTCACTGGTCATCAATATTTGACTCTTAGAACACTTTTTACATTACTATGTTTAAACGTATACAAAGAAGTTATAATAATGTGCAATATAGAGTGTCTTATATGCTTTCTTTACCAGCATAATCTAAGCAATACGTCATTTTTCTTTCATTTTCACCAACTACATAAACGCACCTGAGCAAAAAAGTACTTAAATTGTTTAAGTCACAGTTCACATGGTTCGTTTTTTATGAACAAAAACAAAAGAAAAACGCGTCTATTTTGTGATTTCTGCACAATTATTGCTACTTTATATCACTAAAAATGCAATATAAAATGAATCATAACTTTGACTCAACAACACACAAAAAACATGTTTTTTTAAAGCCTGAATATGTGACCTATAAACACAAACACCCTGGATGTCCATATAAGGAGTTGTGTATTATTCCCACAGCAATTTACACACCTGAGCAAAAAAGTACTTAAATTGTTGAAGTCACAGTTCAAAGTTCACTTGGCTCATTTTTATGAACAAAAACAAAAGAAAAACCTGTCTATTTTGTGATTTCTGCACAATTATTGCTACTTATGTCACTACTAAAAATGCAAGATAAAATTAATCATAACTTTGACTCAACAACACACAAAAATACGGGGAAAAACATGTTTTTTTAAAGCCTGAATATGTGACCTGTAACCGCACATACACGCACTCTGGATGTCCATATAAGGAGTTGTCAGAGGTGGAAAGTAACGAAATACATTTACTCAAGTTACTGTATTTAATACTTTCTTGTGTATTTATTTTTATTTTTTTTAAAGTACAATTTAAAATCAGGATTTCCAAAATAGTTTTGGATTTCTGACCCCTCGTCATATTTCTACTATACCCTCACACCCCTACGCAAAGTAACCAAGTAACTTTGACTTAAAGTACATTTCAAATGAACTACTTTTTACTTCTACTCGAGTAATATTTCATCAAAGTACTGGTACTTTTACTTTGGGTTGAGTTGTGTATTATTCCCACAGCAATTTACCAAGGGTTAACATTTGACCCTTAATTGTTAATTATAAATAAAGTTAAGTAAAAGCCAAATAAAATGGACAGTGTGTACGAGAATAAGACCAAACCTGTGATAATACTGTGGTGTTTGGTGTGTGTGCAGGTTTGCCAGGCGTGGACTGGCCTCTGGTGCTCGGCTGCTTCTCCGCTGTGGTTTTATTCCTCTGCTCTGTGGCTCTGGCGGTTGTGGTGACACACAGGAAAGGTATTTCGAAAAAAATCTAAATCAAATTGAATCTTTTGCTTTTTCTCTGGTACATTTCACAGCGTCACCGATGTCTTCCTGTGTGAAACTCATCATTTCCACTCTCTCTTCTGTCTTTTCCCTCAATCTGTGTGCAGTAAAAGCAGCAGCTGAACAAAAGAAGAACAGGTATTCTGTCATAATGAGTCATTACATTATTACTATATTTGTTCTATACAGAATATATATTTAATTTAATTAGATGGCACTGTGTAATTATGATATGTTAGAGACCTTTACAGTCAGTTTAGAGAGAGAACGTTTGTATATTTCCATTAATTCCACTGCTAATATTATACTAATAATATAGTTTAACATGATGCATTTACCTTATTTCTTAAAGGTGCCATATGTAAGAATGTGGCCAAAAACAGTTACTACACTCAAATTCAAAATACAGAGGTCTTTTAGGTTTTCTGACGTAACTGGCAACCCGTGGTTGCTCGGCAGCTGAGACTCTACTGACTGCAATGATTGGTAGACGGCGGTAGATGGCTTGAAATTTACCATCATAATATGAGTGAAATTCATGAAATGATCCATTTGCTCTGATGCACTTTGACAGTGAGCTGAGATTCTTCTCAAAAACAAAAAGTATCTCGGAATGACTTGAAATTCACCATCATAATAGTCGGCATCGCCCTGAACAAGGATCTGTTGAAAATATTTGCAAATGTCTTAAGGAATAATTTTAATGAGTTTTTGAAATTCAGGAAATTATCCATTTTCCCTGATGTACTTTGAAAGTGAGCTGACTTTAGTCTCAAAAAAAAAAAAAGTATCTTGGAATGACTTGAAATTTACCATCATAATTGACTCCATTGCCCTGAACAAGGATCCGTTGAAATTTTTTGCAAACCTCTAAAGGAATATTTTTTATGAATTTTTGAAATCCAGGAAATGATCCATTTGCCCTGATGCACTTTGACAGTGAGCTGACTTTTAATGCAAATATTTTGTCTGTACTGTTGTTGTTGGTGAGTTCAGTTTGTTATATGAACATTATTCCTGAGTCTCTGTGACATATTAGGAGGATTTTATGATTTATTACATAATGCACCTTTAAGTTCTTGATTTCTGCTTGTTTGACATGACGACGTGATGTTTTTCAGACAGGACGCACAGTTCTGGACTCAGGTCCACGCTAAGGATCATGTTGTCGGTGAGGTTTTTAATTCTCAGAGTCTCGCTTTCTCCTCCTTCCTCTTAAATTCAACCAAATTTCGGTTCCTTTTAGTTCACATTTCTCTTCTTTCTTCTGGGAAAAAAAATGTCTGCAAACTTTTTTGTTTTCCCATGTAATGAAAGACGGAAACACCCCGGCTGACTGTTGCTGTCTTTTTCTTTTTCTTCTTCTTCTTCTTCTCGTTACAGACCTCACACTCCGTCGTTCAAGCTTCAGCTCTCAGGTAAATATTCATCAAAGCCTGGACCTCCACGCTGCAGTTCTTTGATAAATTATTAGCTGTATCGTTGTTTGATTTTTTCCCGCCTGCAGCTCTCTGACATTCTCTTTCCTTTCTTGTATTTTTGGTATTTTTTTGCCATCTCAATCTTTTTCCTTTGGATTCTTTGTGACAAAACAACTGCGAACTCTCTTGATGCCTCTGCTGTAAACACACACACACACACACACACATGCATTCATTCATGCACAACTCAAACTCACACATGCTCCCTCATTAGTGCAGTTGTTGCATTTGTGGTGATTGTTTTTGTGAGTTTGAACTCTCTCTGCACTGTAAACTGACCGGGTTCAAATGTGAATCCACAGCATTTACAGAGGGGTGCTTTAATCACGACAGGCTAATAACTAAATAATATAATGATAAATTATAAAATTTAAGTACTGGTCTGAAAATGTACTCAAGGTAAAGTAAAAAAAGTAGTTTGTTTAAAATAATAATAATAATAATAAAAATAATAATAATATATTATTTATTATACATTAACTGTTTTTAATTCAAAAGGCAAACTTTTACAAATTAAAAGTGCTGACAAAAATATAAAAATATAAACTATGAACACATACTAAGTGAGAAAAAAAAGTAGCTTGTTAAATACATTACTACATAATTTATAATTTATTATTATTACATTATTTATTTATTATTTCAAATTAAAGTGCTGACAAAATAAAATATAAAATATAAAATATGTAAACACAGTTGAGTCAGTCAAAATGGGTCAAAGGTCACTCAGGAACCTTAATTAGCATCTTTGGTCCACTGTGGTTTTGTTGTGCTTAAGAAAAGTAACAAAGTGGCTTGTTTAAAAGTTAGTTAGTTACTTAGTTACTTTCATATATATTTCATATATTATTTATTATACATTAACTGTTTTTTATTACAGGCAAATCTTTACAAATTGAAGTGCTGACAAAGTAAAATATAAACGCATACTACGTCTAAGTCTAATGGGTCAAAGGTCACTCATGGACTTAATTAGCATATTTGGTCCACTGTGGTTTGTCTTAAAGTGCTTAACAAAAGTAACAAAGTAGCTTGTTTAAAAGTTACTTAGTTACTTGTATATATATTTATATATATTTAATATATTATTTATTATACATTAACTGTTTTTATTACAGGCAAATCTTTACAAATTGAAGTGCTGACAAAGTAAAATATAAACACATACTACGTCTATGTCTAATGGGTCAAAGGTCACTCAGGGACTTAATTAGCATCTTTGGTCCACTGTGGTTTTGCTTAACAAAAGTACAAAGTTACTTGGTTACTTTTGTATTAAATAATAATAATAATAATATATTATTTATCATACATTAACTGTTTTTAATTAAAATGCAAACCTTTACAAATTAAAGCGCTGACAGAATCAAATATGAAATATGTAAACACATAGTTGTGTCAGTCAAAATGGGTCAAAGGTCACTCAGGAACCTTAATTAGCATCTTTGGTCCACTGTGGTTTTGTTTTAACGTGCTTAACAAATAAAGTTGGATAGGATTGAATCAGAGAGGCTACTGTGTTACAGGAAAAATGCCACGCTGACATTGTTAAATATAGGTCGTGTGTGTGTGTGTGTTTATTTATCTGCAGGATTGGCCCAGAGGGGGAACAGAGATGACCTCCACACACTCCTCCTTCACAACACCAGGCTACTGAAGATGTTTGTTATGTTTGTTCTCTCTCTCTTTCTTTCCTCACATCTCTTTCTCTGATGTGTGTGTGTGTGTGTGTGTGTGTGTGATTGTTTTAATCGTAGCTCATCAGGTGACTGCGACACCACTGCAGGAGTGACACAGCAGGACAGGAAGTGCTATTTCCCAAGTTCCTGTTTCAAATGTGACAGGACATCATATGTGTCTGATGTGTCTTGTAAATAAGCGAGTGGAAAAATAAATAAATCCAGATTAATATTATAATAATAATAATAATAATAATAATAGCAGCAACAGCAATAGTGACAACAGTGTTATTAATAATTGGTCCGTGCTGATGCATTTCTCACTTCAGGCTGAATAAAAGCCTGCAATACACCATCTTCACCAGCAGGTGGAGTAACATTAACTTTGAAAAGTGAATTATTTCTGTTCAATTGTTCTTTATTAAAGTTTATTTATATAACTTTTGCAGTGATGACACAGTTCTTTACACTGCACTTACAAACAACAACATGCATTAAAAACATGCACATAACTTATTATATGTTCTTTAGAATTATAAATTGTACAAAAATCGCTTGTACACATTTAAATTTGACTTTATCCTGCACATGGAGCCAATCCCTGACATTAAAAAAGGAACATTTAAAAAAAATAACAAAAATATTATTATATACTGCTTCTCTTGTTAGTAATAGTACTATTTGGACAAATAATTTGCAGCCAAGGCAACAGGAAAGTTCTCCTAAATATTATCACGAGGGCAAATCTTTATTTAATCCGAGCGTCAAAGGACAAAGATCGCCTACTTTTTAATGACAGTGCAGTTTGTTCAGTGGAACAAAAGTTACTGCTGAGCGCGAGCAAAAGTAACAGCAGCTACAAATAATTATTATATTACTATATAGTATTTATTCATTTTATTTCATCGCCAGTTTTTAATTTCATTTCAAAATTAAAGTGAGTGGTCTCACATGTGTGATACACACACCGTGTGTATTTTATTTATTTTTTATGATGGACAATAATGCAGCAGAGGCAGGTCGTGCAGCAGATAACTGTCTGTATCAGCACAGGGTTTTTATTACGTTTTTAATGGCCTCGATACTACAGCAGCACACACACACACACACACACACACACACACACACTTGCACAGGGGATGGTTTTACTTCCTTGTTCGTGGAGAGAAAAGTCTTTAGGATGAGTTTCAGTGTCGCACACAGGACGATTCAGCCATAACCGCATGAGTCACAGTTTGCTCTTCCCATGTGATCTCACGTGGACGTGGACGTGGAGATATTCAGGTCAGATAATAGCATCAGTCAGATGCGTTCACAGTGATGCAGACGCCTCGCTGATGAATGGAGGAGGCACCACAGTTTGTCCTCTCAGCACAAAGGCAGAGCCATGTGTTTCTGTGAGTCTGAATGCACCGAATTATGAGTCATGTTCATCATAAATGACGCCGCCCACGCCCGATTATTGCCCTTTGAACGCCGTGCACCTCCCTGCTGTGACTCCATTACCTGAGGGTTTCTGGTCGTTTGATATGAAAAGGAACTTTTTTAAAATTTAGATTAGTCCAGATTAGAGCAAAAGTATGGAGTTAAATTTGTTCCACTGATATTTGTACGTGCGCAAACTGTGATCCACGCGTATTTCTTGAAATACAAATAAAAAAATCCAATTTGTAACTTGTATATTGATGTTTTACAAATAAAGATGTTGTAAATAACGTGACTTCGTAAAAATGAAATTTGCATTTGTGAATTGTGATTTTCGCATTTGCGGATCGCCAGAACGCGCATTCCTCGCTTTTGTGAATTGTGATTTCGCATTTACTCGCTTTTGTGAATTGTGATTTCGCATTTGTGGATCGCCAGAATTCCTCACGTTTGTGAATTATGATTTCGCATTGTGATTTCGCATTTTCTCGCTTTTGTGAATTGTGATTTCGCATTTGTGGATCGCCAGAATTCCACGCGTTTGTGAATTGTGATTTCGCATTGTGATTTCGCATTTTCTCGCTTTTGTGAATTGTGATTTCGCATTTGTGGATCGCCAGAATTCCTCACGTTTGTGAATTGTGATTTCGCATTGTGATTTCGCATTTACTCGCTTTTGTGAATTGTGATTTTGCATTTGTGGATCGCCAGAATTCCTCACGTTTGTGAATTGTGATTTCGCATTGTGATTTCGCATTTTCTCGCTTTTGTGAATTGTGATTTCGCATTTGTGGATCGCCAGAATTCCTCGCGTTTGTGAATTGTGATTTCGCATTGTGATTTCGCATTTTCTCGCTTTTGTGAATTGTGATTTCGCATTTGTGGATCGCCAGAACACGCATTCCTCGCTTTTGTGAATTGTGATTTCGCATTTGCGGATCGCCAGAACGCGCGCTCCTCGCTTTTGTGAATTGTGATTTCGCATTTGCGGATCGCCAGAACGCGCGTTCCTCAAATCCACAAATGCGAAATCACAATTCACAAATGCAAATTTCATTTTTACAAAGTCACGTTATTTACAAATTACATCCTTATTTGTAAAAAAAAATCAATATACAAGTTACAAACTGGATTTTTTTTTATTTGTGGATCTCAAAACACGCGTACAAATCAAGAAATACGCGTGGATCACAATTTGCACACATACAAATATCAGTGGAACAAATTTAACTCTATTTAACTCAGATATCCATTTGTTTTTCCCACCTCACAGACAAAATAAAACATAGCAGAACGGGCTACAACCAGCTGCCAGTAGTGCACAGAGGTTAAAGGGGGAAGAAAATCATGAATAATGGAATACGTTTGAAAGAAAAAGCTTAAAAAGTAGTGAGCAGGTGTCATCTTTAACCTAAAGATTTAGGACGAGTAATGGATTTCAAGCGATTATCCCCACTGTTGATAATATTTCACATAATTTAAGACACACTAGCCTCAGGTGATTTGACAATTAATGGTTCACCTCTGTGGGTCAGTGTCCTCGTGTGAAACCTGTGGCATAAATCAGGCTGATAATAAGAGTAAATGGGGAGTAAAAAAGTAACTTAAACTGTACCTTTTCTTTGGTGCGACCTGTCGCGACCGTGCAGGCCTGTGTTGAGACTCTTCCCAACTCCAGAGGAACAAACTAAACAAACCATTTTAAAAAGGTTTATTTAAAAAACAAGCAACATTTTAAACGTCTGCTAAAGCCGTGAGAGGTTCGAGGAAGTGCACTGCAGCAGCTGGAGATGATCAGACCTTCTGTGCAGGACCAATCAGCATCAATCAAACATGCACACCTGCAACCCAGAGTTAAACAGTCAAGACTCTGAATCTGCACTAATCCTAATCCTAAACTGTGTGAGTTTAAAAAGTGCTTTATCGTTCGTATTCTCAGACTCTTGCAGGGAGTTCTCATTTCTCATTTCCGTATAATGTGATGCATCGCTTTAACTGCCAAGGCCTTGTTGTCAATTTATTAATAATTATTTTTGAACAATTACGCGGCTGCAGCTCCTCCATAATAATAACAACAACAGCACTGTGCTGCTGAGTCCACTCAGAACGAGCTGATGAATTATTCACAGGAGATTGGAAGGTCACTAAAGCGGGATCGCACCCCCTCACATACACACACACACACACACACATTCTTGTACTTTCCGCATACTGAGGACCCGAATTTCCACTTTATAAATCAACACAATTACAAATATCTACTTCATGAATGACATCTACAAAGAACTACTGGTTTCAGTACCATAAAATATCTGCAGGTGGAGCCCCAGAGCAAAAAGGCCTGGAAAACTTTTTCTATTTTTTTTTTGTTGTTGTTGTAATTTTTGGTCCAAAACTTGACAAAAATGTCATACTATACTGTCGACCAAAATTAAAAAAAAAAATTGGACCAAAAAAAATTTGGTCCAAAATTTGACAAAAACATCATACTATACTATGTCGACCAACATTTGCAAAAAAAAATTAAAAAACAAATTTTTGTCCAAAATTTGACAAAAACATCATACTATACTATGTCGGCCAAAATTTGAAAAAAAAATGTGACCACACAAAATTGAAAAGAAAATTTAAAAAAAAAAATTGAAAAGAAATTTGGTCCAAAATTTGACAAAAACATCATACTATACTATGTCGACCAACATTTGCAAAAAAAAATTAAAAAACAAATTTTTGCTCCAAAATTTGACAAAAACATCATACTATACTATATCGACCAAAATAAAAAAAAAATTTTGGTCCAAAATTTGACATTTAAGTCATACTATACTATGTCGACCAAAATTGAAAAGAAAATTTGAAAAAAAAAATGTGACCAAAATTTTTGCTCCAAAATTTTTTTTTTTGACAAAAACATCATACTATACTATGTCGACCAAAATTTGAAAAAAAAAATTGAAAAAAAATTTGGTCCAAAATTTGACAAAAACATCATACTATACTATGTCGACCAAAATTTGAAAAAAAAAATTAAAAAAATTTTTTTTGTCCAAAATTGGACAAAAACATCATACTATACTATGTCGACCAAAATTTGAAAAAAAAAATTGAAAAAAAATTTGGTCCAAAATTTGACAAAAACATCATACTATACTATGTCGACCAAAATTTGAAAAAAAAAATTAAAAAAATTTTTTTTGTCCAAAATTGGACAAAAACATCATACTATACTATATCGACCAAAATAAAAAAAAAATGTTGGTCCAAAATTTGACATTTAAGTCATACTATACTATGTCGACCAAAATTGAAAAGAAAATTTGAAAAAAAAAATTGAATTTTTTTTTTGACAAAAACATCATACTATACTATGTCGACCAAAATTTGAAAAAAAAAATTGAAAAAAAATTTGGTCCAAAATTTGACAAAAACATCATACTATACTATGTCGACCAAATTTTGAAAAAAAAAATTAAAAAAAAAATTTTTGTCCAAAATTTGACAAACACATCATACTATACTATATCGACCAAAATAAAAAAAAAAATTGGGTCCAAAATTTGACATTTAAGTCATACTATACTATGTCGACCAAAATTGAAAAGAAAATTTGAAAAAAAATTTGGTCCAAAATTGACAAAAACATCATACTATACTATGTCGACCAGAATTTGAAAAAAAAAATTTGACCAAAATGTTTGCTCCAAAATTTGACAAAAACCTCATACTACACTATATCGACCAAAATTAAAAAAAAATTAAAAGAAAAAATGTTTGGTCCAAAATTTGACATTAAAGTCATACTATATACTATGTCGTCCAAATTTTTTTTTTGACAAATTGAGTATAGCATGTTATAGCAACCTAAGGAAGTGATTTCAATGAAAACAATGTGAGGACCGGCCAAAATGTCCTCACTCCGTAAAAATGACCTCACACTGTTGGTTAAAAATCCTCACTGGTCCTCAGTATGCCGCAAGTACAAGAACACGCACGCACACACACACACACAGGTTATCCTGTTAAAAAACTCGACACTTACTTGACTTCCATTCATTTGGACTTCAAGTCTGATCCCTTTACTTTAACCATAACCTCTTCATAAATGAGCCTAAACTGAACCTAAACATGATTCAAATCAAGCTTAAAAACCAAAAGAAAAAATAGACCTTTAAACATTTGGAGAAACTGGGACTCACACATTAAAGAAATGACTTCAATCATGTTTTTATTGTGATACAAGAACAAAGTTAACACTGAGCATTTTCATTTATTATGAATCTGACATGAAGTATAAATTAATACAAGACCTTTACAGGTTTGCACTTTCATTACAAACTACATCCACGATTGCACCAAGTATAAAAGAGCTTTTAATGACACTTTAGTAGATTGTTTAATTTCGCCTCTTATATAAAGATATTCCCTTAATCCGATAGAACACAATCGCACAAACTTACACAACCTCTGCGTCAATAAAAGTCAACAGAAACACAAAGGTGGCGTTTATTGCACGGCTGTTGGATTTATTCGATTAGATTTCGCTGGTAATAAAGCGTTAGCTCTTTATAAGACGTTAAAATTATATTGCTTTATTGAGGAATTTGTTTTTATGACTTTAAGTTTGATATTATGATGTTTATCTATATCTTACGGTGGCCCTGAGGTGTCAAAACACAGACTGCGACGACACTGGTCAATCGCTGGAAACAACGTTTTTCGTTGTTGTTTTTTGAGCTGCGTTTCCGTTGTGTTGTCTGCTTTTTTGTTTGCGTTTTGTGATTTGTGTTTGCGTTGTGAGTTAATGTTTTCGTGTTTTCTGCTTTTGTGTTTGCGTTGTGTGATTTGTGTTTGCGTTGTGAGTTAATGTTTTTGTGTTTTCTGCATTTGTGTTTGCGTTGTGTGATTTGTGTTTGCGTTGTGTGATTTGTGTTTGCGTTGTGAGTTAATGTTTTTGTTTTCTGCATTTGTGTTTGCGTTGTGAGTTAATGTTTTCATGTTTCCTGCTTTTGTGTTTGCGTTGTGAGTTAATGTTTTTGTGTTTTCTGCTTTTGTGTTTGCGTTTTGTGATTTGTGTTTGCGTTGTGAGTTATTGTTTTTGTTTTCTGCATTTGTGTTTGCGTTGTGAGTTAATGTTTTCGTGTTTTCTGCTTTTGTGTTTGCGTTGTGTGATTTGTGTTTGCGTTGCGAGTTAATGTTTTCGTGTTTTCTGCATTTGTGTTTGCGTTGTGAGTTAATGTTTTCGTGTTTTCTGCTTTTGTGTTTGCGCTGTTTGCGTTGTGAGTTATTGTTTTCGTGTTTTCTGCTCTTGTGTTTGCGTTGTGAGTTAATGTTTTCGTGTTTTTTGCTTTTGTGTTTGCGTCGTGTGATTTGTGTTTGCGTTTTGAGTTAATGTTTTTGAGTTAATGTTTTTGTGTTTTTGATTTGCGTTTGTGTTTTTTGATTTGCGTTTTTTGATTTGCGTTTGTGTTTAGTGATTCGCGTTTGTGTTTTGCACCTCAGGGCCACCGTAATATCTATATATGTATCTTTATCACAATATTATAGTGCATTATTATTGAAAACAGAAGCTATTCTTTGAGTTTCCAGCGTTAGAAGAGAGAAGATCTTTCTATCCTCAAACTCTGACCTCTTTCCTTCTCTATCCTCGTCGTCTTCACACACACACACACACACAGCTCCGCTCTTATCTTATCTCGCAGTCGCTCAGAACCTTCACTTCAAATACTCGTCTCTGTTAATCTTCCTTCCGCTCAGTCAGCATCTCCTCAGTCTTCGTCTTCTTCGTCTTCTTCCTTCTTCTACTTGTTGTGGTGGTCGTTGATCAGGCCGGACTCCCAGCGCTCCACCAGAGGGTTCTTCTGTCTGGGGACGCGGGAACTCCGACGGCCCTGGTTGTTTTTAAAAAAAAGACATTTATATACATCAGTGAGTGCCAAAAAAAAAGAGAAGAATAATATTGAATGTGCAGCAGCAGCAGCAGCAGCTGGGGATGAGGCCGATAAGCTCCAAAAAAAAAGATGAATGTATCGCCCTGGGGAGGATATTGTCTTGGATGAGCACAATTAGCTTTGCAAATCTGAGAGAAGCTAATGCAACTGTGATTCAAGGCCAAGTTCACTGTGACTCTGTCGGGGGGGGGGGGGGGGTGGATTCACTTTAATGCCAAACCGAGCTGCGGAGCTAAACTCTGCCCGAAAAAAATCAAACCACAGACTGAATTAAAGAGCAGACGCCACAGAGCAACTCGCTCAACTCTAATTAGAGATAACGCCGCGCTTTTCAAAGAGATTTCACACAGGTAACAAAAAAAATCTGTGGGATTTTTCAATCGACTCGCTTGCCTTCTGTGCTGTTGACACTAATCACACACAGAGACATGCTCTCTCTCTCTCTCTCTCTCTCTCTCTCTCTCTCTCTCTCTCTCTCTCTCTCTCTGAGAGTCTCGGGGCTGTTTTCCTTCTCTCGCTTTATCTACAAAGATAAGCTCCTTACAGTGTGTTCCCACTGTTATCAGATGTTCGTGGCCCACATTGGGCGCAGAGGAGACGCCGACACCCCTCGTCGATTCCTTTCTTCACTTAGGACGTTTGGCTGCAGTGGAACTGATCCAACTCCAAAACAAAGCTTAACTGCAGCTTATGCAACACACACAGACCCTAAAACCACACATTTCCTCAGGCTCAGGCTCAGACTACTGGTGGAGTGGTTAGCGCGCTTGATTTTGCAGCAAGAAGACCCGGGTTCCCTGGATTCAAAACCCCGGTTGCAGAGGCTGGTAGGCAACTGCTTGGGGCCCCCCGAGCCGATAGGGGGCCCCCCGAGTGCAGTGACTAGCTGCCTCCCTGTCCCCCTTAAACAACAATGACATCTCAGTAGTAAACCCCCCCTAAAGGGGCCCCACCTCACTTTAACCTGTGTGAAGTTATCGTTCTGCAAGTTGGAAAATGAAGAGGATAATTTACAGTGTAATGCATATCTTTTTTACCTTGTTTATATATGTTTTTTTTCAGTTATTTACAGTATTTTATTGTTCTATATATTTATATTGTTTTATAATGTGGGTTCTTTACAGTGTAATGTATTTTTTTTACCAAGTTAAAAGCTATTTAAAGTGTTTTATTTTTTTTTACACATACTTTTTTACATTACAAGGTTTTTCCATGTTATTTCATTCATTTTCAAATTTTTTTATTTTATTTTGAACTCTTTTTTCGTTGGTGTCAGATTATTTGTAACATAATGGTGATGAACACTGGTTGGAAGGAAGGGCCCCCTGGGAATTTTTGCTTAGGGCCCCTACAGACTCTAGAATCGCCTCTGCCAGGTTGGAACAAGGAGTTTGCATGTTCTCCTTGTGTGTGCGTGGGTTTTCTCCGGGTTCTCCGGCTTCCTCCCTCAGTCCAAAAACATGCAGATTTGGGGATTAGGTGAACTGGTCACTCTAAATTGACCGTAGGTTTGAGAACGTGAGAGTGAATGGTTTATACTGTATGTGGCCCTGTGATGGACTGGCCAACTGTCCAGGGTGTGACCTGAGCCTAACGCCCTATGTCAGCTGATATAGGCACAGCACCCCCCCCGCGACCCTCCGGTGGAGGATAAAGCAATAGATAATGGATGGATGGAACCATCCCCAGTTGGAACAAGGGCCTTTCTGCAAGGAGTCTGCATGTTCTCCCCGTGTGTAAGTGGGTTTTCTCCGGGTTCTCCGGCTTCGGTTAGGTGAATTGGTCACTCTAAATCATTGGTTCTCAAAGTGCGGCCCGGGGGCCAATGTCGGCCCGCAGAAACATTTCTGGCGGCCCCGCAATGACTTACAGTTGATAGTTTTAATCCAGGAGCGACTAAGCTTGTTAAATGTTTATTGGACATTACTGGATACAGACCAATAAGTGTAAACAAAAATACTGGGTATTTACCTGGTTTCTATATGGTGAATTTTAGTGTATTATTGGGTTATAAGCTGGTAATAAGCAGGTAGCTACAGCCCCCAATTACTAGCTATTTACCCAGTAAATATATGGTAACAGAAATGTGTTACTTGGTATTAACCTGTAATTAGAAGGTAAGAACAATGGCCAAAATACTGGGTAATTACCCAGTAAATTATAAAGCGTTAGTATATTAACGCTTATATTACTTAACGCTAAACTGTAGAACTGCAATCTGGTCATTAAAATTATTACAAATGGGATTTATTTCTGTTTTTTTTCCCCTTTTTTTTCCTTTGGCGGCCCTCAGTCCAATGTTGGGTTCCTAAATTGACCCTCAGGTATCAGAACTTTGAGAACCCCTGCTCTAAATTGACCGTAGGTGTGAGACTGAATGGTTGTTTGTCTCTATGTGTGGCCCTGTAATGGACTGGCGAGCTAACCCTAACCCTAACCCCTACGTCAGATGACCCTCCGGTGGAGGATAAAGCGCTAGTTGAATGGATGGATGTTAATATGTTAAGGCCACGCGGTTGTGGTGCAGTGTCACCTTGACATGAAGATCACATCCAGAGCAAACACAGGCCTCTTGCCGATCAGTCCTCTTCTTCTCTTCAGCTCGGGCTGGGGGCCACCGGTGTGCTGTAAGGTAAAAAAAATAAAAGGTATAAGTGAAGATCGTGAGCAGTGAGACTGGTGTTGTGTACTTTGTTTGTGCTCCACACTGTGAATAATAATATAATAATAACAATAAAGCCTCCTTTGAATCAAATTCAAGAGCCAAGACAGCCAGAGGTGTCGGAGGGATTTTAAGTTCACAGGATTTGAGTTTTTTATTGAACGTGAGGAACGGAAAGTCGGCGGCGAGGAATAAAGCGATGATAAAAAAAAAAAAGCCGGGCGGGTTTATACAACTCATTGTGTAGAATACAATGAGTCATTCAGCGCCGGCAGAGGCAGAGGCAGAGGCAGACACGCCTCGGTCAGTTTCTCCGTCGGGCGTGAAACTATACGACAGGTTTTTTCGGTGATCTCATTCCTGTGGAGCCGCAAAGATAATGACCTCACAATGGAAACGCACACAAACACACACACACACACACACACAAACATACAGCACAATCGAAGGCACAGTGAGTGGTGAGCAACCTCACATGTCAGGCTCCATATGTAGATTTAATATGTAAAGAGTAGTTAAATATGTTTTGTATGCAAAAACACAGACCAAAAAAATGTATGTGTATGTGTTTTTAAATGACTTTAGGTGATTTGCATAACTTTCAAAATTCATATATATTGGCGTAGAAGCTGCAGATATTTATTATTGCATGATTATTTCCTTTGATTTCAGCTGTTTATCTTATAGTTAACTCAAATTCTTCATATTTAAAGGTGCCATATGTAAGAATGTGGCCAAAAACTTGAATTTGAATGTTACTACATTCAAATTCAAAATAACGGTGTTGTTTTTCTGACGTAACTGGCAACCCGTGGTCGCTCGGCAGCTGAGACTCTACTGACTGCAATGATTGGTAGACGGCGGTAGGTGGCGCCACATGACGCCAAAACATGATTTCAAAACATAAACATGATTTGCAGTCTGCAAAATATGTTTTTTAACGCAAATATTTTGTCTGTACTGTTGTTGTTGGTGAGTTCAGTTTGTTATATGAACATTATTCCTGAGTCTCTGTGACATATTAGGAGGATTTTATGGCCTTTAGTTGCTTTAGATTTATTACATAATCAATATTTTCAACACACTTTTTTAAGACGCAAACAAAAAGCAACCGCAAAATACTCAAATTGCAAATAAAACATTGTTTTAATCGTTCAAAATGAACGTATTTTATTTGTTTGGAAATAAACACTTTTTTGTTTGCAACGATCGGAATTTTGTTTTGTTTTGTTTTGTGATTCGGACCATGGGCGGGGCCCTCACAGGAAGCCGCCTGCTGATTGGCTACTGAGTTTTGGAGCAACAGCTCAATGGGCGGGGCATTATTTTGTCGGATGTCGACGGGGTGAACATCTCACCCGTTCACACAGAAATAAACAATAAAAGTATATTTATGAGGCTAAATAGGAGGATTTTATGGCCAGTTGCTTTAGATTTATTACATAATGCACCTTTAAATTGATTTTTACCAAACTAATGTGTTAGTTTGAGATTTTTAAGCCTATCTGCTTGCTGATTTTGATTTTTCAGGGTTCTATGGGAGCACAGTGATATGGGGGGGAAGGACAGAGGGAGGAAAATGAGCAAAAAGATGGACGGGGAAGAAGAAGAAGGTCAGTAAAAGTGTGGAATAGAGACGTAAATATGTTTTCAAGGCGCCTCAATAAGTGAATGTACTGCGGATTAACTTTTTTTTACCCATGAATAACCCATCGGCTACAGTACGCTGCTGTTCACGTTGTCAAAGGTCCAGACACCAACTGTCCACGCACCGCCATAAAAACTAAAAACGAGGTGTCGGCACTTTTTTGAGTCCTGTATTTAAACCCAAAAAATTGGACTCCACCTTTTATTGAAGACACTACAGCGCTGAGATATGACTCAGTATGGGATTTTTCCCCCCCCCCCCCCTCACCTCAGCTCCTGCAGTTAAAATGACAGGCGAGGTGCCTCATTCATTTATCCAGGAGTTACAGATATGTATTTCCTCGTCGTGGGGCCATCTCACGCCCTGCTGAGTAACGGCTAACCCCCCCGGATTCTACTGACCAGGAGGAAAATTAAATAAATGTGCTCACTGGGCTGTTTCAGGGGATTTTTTTCCCCCCCATCATCGTACTGCAGAGATATAAATTACACACACAAGCGTCCACACATTCTCTGCGTGAGCGTCGATTTCATACCTTTTCGGGCCTAAATCAATGCTTGCACTGACCTGCCGAGGGTCCAGTTTCACACCTGCCAGGTGAGTCCAGAGCAGCCGGTCCTTTCGCGGCGGACGGAGACGTCGACGGCCTCTGACCTCCTTGCCCTCCGTACAGGCTGATCCTCTGCTTGTGGAGCTCCTTCTCCCTCTCCTGGGCCTCCCGGATGTCCTCTTCCACTTTGAGGACGCTCATGGACGAGCGCAGCTTGAAGAAGGGGTTGTCTTTGGGCGACGGCTCCTTCTCCTCGCCGTCGTCTTCCTTCCCGAGTGTTTTCCTGCTAATCCCGGCGTGTCTCTGAGACGTGGAGGTGCTTGACGTCGCGTAGTCGACGGCGGTTACGTTGCGTTTGTCGTGGTAACTCTTAAGGCGGTTGAAGGCCGCTCCTTGGGTGGTGGAGTTGGTTTGATCCAGTCCGTCCTTTCTGGGACTGAACACGTCTACGCTCAGCCTCCTCGACTCACCTTCGATGGTGGACCCCTCAGATGATGATGAGGAGGAGGATGAGGAGGATGATGATGAGGTTTTACTCCTGGTTGATTCACTCGGCGTCTGAAAGGCTTCAAACACCTGCTTCCTGTGTTCCATGTGGCCGACCGCGCCTTTGTCGTAGAACCCAGGAACCGTACCCAGCCGCACCAGGGCCTGTTCCCGCTGGGTCTCCTCGTGGATCTCCTGCAGCATCTTCTTGCCGGCAAACTCCCGCTCTTTCCTCTCGGACTTCGCGGCGGCGAGCGACTGGTAGCTGGCGGCGGCCGTTTTTCTCAGAGGGATCTCCACGTACTCTGGGCACGAGGGTAGATTGGGAAGACCTCTGGACCTCCGCAGGCTCTTCTCGCGTTCCACGGCCCGTCGGATCTCCCTCTCGATGGGGGTCTCTTTGAGCGGAGTCCCGTTGGAGACGTTGGTGATGCTCTCTGAAGTGGTGCACGGTGAGAAGTCTGCAGATACTCCACTGTCGCTCTGGCTGTCGTCACTGGAGTCGCTGTCCATTCTCTTGTGAAACACACAAACACCACGCTTGTATTTCCCCCCCTCTTGTATTTTGAATATCTCAACAGTCGTCTTCTACATTGTCCTCCTCGTCTTCCCTTCTTCTGACCGTCCTCTCCACCTGTCGGCTGGCTTTATCCCTTCTTTCCTTTATTCCCCCCCCCTCTCACCACCACCTCACCGTGGATATCTCCCACGCTGCCCCGCCCCTGATTGGACGGCTCCATGGCAACTGTTTGCTGACAAAGGTGAGGAGCCCTGGCTCTGCACCTGTTGTGAAAGCTTCCTGGTTTTTTGCACCGATGGACGGGGGGGCAGGTCCACGTTGACTTGACTTTTTTGGCAACAGCTCGGCCAACTGGTCGGCCGAGAGAACTGCAGGCGGGCAGACCTAGAGTCAGAGGACGGGGATGTGAGATAATCAGAATCAGAATACTTTATTAATCCCTAGGGGGGGGAAATTGTTTTTGTTCCAGATGCTCCGTGCAAAGTAAGAAGAAATAGAGCATGAGGAAACAAGAGCTAGATATACAGATATAAATAAAATAAAGCAGTAAAAAATAAAATACAAAAATAAAGTAGACAATCTGGAAATATATACAATATACAGTTGGATGTAAGTGTAAACAAATGAAAGAAGTAAGATGAGAAAGGTTAGTTATAGTTTGTTTGTTTATTTATAAAGAGTCTGAAATAATAATAATAATATTAATAATATCTATAATCACTCCCTCCTCGCTGTCTTTGGTAAAAGGAGGGAAGTGTGAGTTCCATTTGTGCTCGTTTAATATCAGGAGACGTGAGGGTTTTTGAAGGTTCTGAGACGATCTAAGCTGGTTTTAATCATGAAAAAAGCTTCAAACCCATTATCGATTATCAAAATAGTTGCCGATTAATTTAGTAAGCGATTAATAATCGCTTCATCGAATAATCGCTTCAGCTCTACTCTTTATTTCCCCATCAGCTGTTTCAGTTTGAGTTGCAGAGTTTGGTTCTTGAGTTCTGCTCAGGTTCTTCTTTAACGTCCTGCAGAGACTTCACCCTGAGTTCAAGACTCATTGACCTGCTCTTCTGGTACGTTGATGGACAGGACCCTGGTGCTCTGTTGCCATGGTGACAAGTCTGCTTTTTGAGAAATCGGGATGTTTGGCCCTCGTGCCCGTCAGTCAAGGTGATTATTATCAGAGTTCACGTCCCATTATATATTATAACAAAGATCACGTTACTGCTGAGGCTAATAGGAGAATTTATCTTTTATATTTTCTCGTGACATTTGCTATGAGCGCTTTTGAAATGCTAAGTGCGAGATGACGTATTCGCTATACACCATTAAGCAGCGCTGCAGCGTTTCAGGTAGGACGGGAGCGTTCAGGTCAAAGGTCACGTCACGGTACTTTTTCCTTTTTACAAATTGTGTAAAATGAAAACTGGAATCAAATGAAAACACAGGAGACAAACAAATCATGTAATGAGCATTAAAATGCCGTCCGTCACCTACGTGATCATCAAACCACCAAACCACTGATGCTGTGCGTTTAAAATACTTCCGAAGATTAAAGGTGCATTACGTAATCAATCATAAAATCCTCCTAATATGTCACAGAGACTCAGGAATAATGTTCATATAACAAACTGAACTCACCAACAACAACAGTACAGACAAAATATTTGCATTTAAAAATATATTTTGCAGACTGCAAATCATGTTTATGTTTTGAAATCATGTTTCGGCGTCATGTGACGCCACCTACCGCCGTCTACCAGTCATTGCAGTCAGTAGAGTCTCAGCTGCCGAGCAACCACGGGTTGCCAGTTAGGTCAGAAAACGAAACATTAAAGACCTTGGTATTTTGAATTTGTGCGTAGTAACCGTTTTTGGCCACATTCTTACATATGGCTAGCATGTATAGCATGTTGAGAGCTGCAACTAACGATTATTTTCCTAACAGATTAATCGTTGGTCCATAAAATGTCAGAAATCAGAAAATGTTAAAAAAAAACGTTGATCGGTGTCCTAATGTAGTAACATGTTTTTTGGCCACATTCTTACATACGGCGCCTTTAATCGTTGTCGGATTATTGGGATAACGTAACGTTGGATTTCCTTTTTTATTTGTTGCCGATAAACGCCACTGAGCAAAAAACAATTGTGTGATTGTGTGTAGTTTATTTATTTTCAATCTTTTAAATGGTGTGTGATAGTTTGTCAGGACAGGTTATACACACATGTATAATTACACATTTACAGCATGACACCACATGAAGGAAACGAGAACAGTAAGGTAATGTCGACGTCACGTGCAGCAGAACAATGTGTGACCTGGATGTGAGGAAAGTGAGGACAGTGAGTCACCGTGAGCACACTGTTTACCTTCAAAATGAGGCGCCCGCACGCATCACTCAGTCATTATAGTAAAGAGGAAGTAACAAGGAAGGATTACATTAAAAGATTAAGACGAGAAGGTTACAGTTGATAAAAAACCTCTGCTTTAACACTTTAATTCCCTCACACCTTCATTCTAATTCTGATGAAAACAAACCAGATTAAACCAATTAATTGAAACCAAGACAAACAAAACCTTCCTACTGAGGCGTGATAATGTAATCTGATTACTTTGATGAGGATGAGATGAGATTATCACCCGTATGCACAATTTCCTTCAACCAATTCATTAATTGCAGCAAGTTGCCTTGAAATTTTGCGTTTTCTCAACTTTTAGAGGGAAAAAAACATGACAAAACCAATGGGCCACCCTTAATTGTCACTTCCTGTTCCTTTATGTCACTTCCTGTTCCTTGCTATGCCACTTCCTGTTCCTGGCACCTAACCCATGGATGTATAATATGAACTGGATAGAGCACCGCCCCCCTCTGCCTTGAAGACAATTTTTACATGGTGGCCACTGTGGGTACTGCAACAGGAAACCCCATAAAAGCACAAAAGCCCCAAAAGCAACTTTCCCATTGACCGCAATAGTAAAAGAGACGCCTGTAAAAGTGTCCACAGGACACCTGGAGACATGGACACGGGCTTTTATAGATCTTTATGTGGTAGTGACACTACTGCGCATGCTCTATGGGCCCCGTAACCCGGAAATAAACATAGGAATGAACGGAAGCGAAGGGGCGGAGCTCTATGCAGTTCATATAATACATCCGTGACCTAACCCTGTACCTAAATCGGCCTGTAGGGGGCAGAAAAAAGGCTTCAAGTTACAGGTAGAACAGCAGAAATGTGGTTTATTAAGGTTTCATGACCCTCAGGACACGTTTGCATGTTCTGCCCTTGTGTGCATGGGTTTTCTCCAGGTATAAGATGAATGAATGAGTGAGTGAATCTGACACACAGTCTGACTTCACCAAAGAAGTCATTGTGCACTTTGTGTCACTGTTGTCTCTTGAATCTGGTCTGTTGCTGCCGTCTGTGATTGGCTCTCGCTCTCCTCTGGACAGAGCTCCTTGGTGGCGTCCATCACGACGGGCGCAGGGAGCCGGCGACAGTCCAGCTGAGCCCTGAACTCCCGCATCTCCCTCGGCTCCACCTCCCGCCTCCTGCTCAGCAGGTACGCGTCCGTGGACGTCCTCCGCTTGGACGTCACGTTCCACAGCATCACCAGGCAGTCGGGGCAGGACGTGCGGAGGAAAGAGCCCGACAGCTCGAAGCGACGGCCGACGTCGAAGTCGAAGGCGCCGCCGCCGCCGCCTTGCGCCGAGATGTTGTAGCGCAGGTGCTGGCACGCGTCGCCAAAGCGGTTGACTTGGGTGTAAGAGATGGTGGAGGCCTCAGTGGAGTTGAAGTACATGGTGATGCTGTCTCTCAGTCGCAGAGCCTCCATGGACTTGTTGTGGTCCAGACTCCCCGCGACCAAAGCCCATTTGCCCTCAAAGTGACCAGGATGGAGCCGATCCAAAGGCCGGAGGAGCTGCTCACAGACCAGAGGAGCTGAACGGCTCAGAGGCATCGAGCACAGCAGAGCGAGGGCGCACAACACAAACATGGCTCTCAGTGGGAAGATGCTGCTGCTGCTGCTGCTGCTGATGCTGCTGCTGCTGCTGCTGCTGCTTTGGTGTCGGTCATTTTCAGTCCAGTTTTATAGTTGAACCTGCACGAAGAAAGTCAATATATGGCAACACTGTGGATTCCGTGATTGTGCAAGAAATGAGAAAGTATTTGGTCGGTGGTGAAAGTTGTGTGACACATTTCATCCACCATCTCATCACTTTGAACACGTGTTTTCTCTGTTTACAGTAAACACACAGTTGTTTGTGTTCACTAAGGTTTAATTTACTCTGATTTGCAGCTTGACACGTTGACACATTTCATGTTGCTCTGGTATTGTTGTCGTAAAAAAGAGCGCGCACATCATTTTAGGCTCATTCTGTTTCAGGAAACTCCAGTCATTAGTCTGTTTTCAACACAAACGCAAATCACAAAACACAAACGCAAATCAAAAAACACAAACGCAATTCAAAAACACAAACGCAAATCAAAAAACACAAACGCAAATCAAAAATACAAACGCAAATCAAAAAACACAAACGCAAATCAAAAACACAAACGCAAATCAAAAAACACAAACAAATCAAAAACACAAAAACATTAACTCAAAACGGAAACACAAACCACACAACACAAACACAAAAGCAGAAAACATTAATGTTTTCGTGTTTTCTGCATTTGTGTTTGCGTTGTGAGTCAATGTTTTCATGTTTTCTGCTTTTGTGTGGTTTGTGTTTCCGTTTTGAGTTAATGTTTTTGTGTTTTTGATTTGTGTTTGTGTTTTGTGATTTGCGTTTGTGTTTTTTGATTTGCGTTTGTGTTTTTGATTTGCGTTTGTGTTTTTGATTTGCGTTTGTGTTTTTGATTTGCGTTTGTGTTTTTGATTTGTGTTTGTGTTTTTTGATTTGCGTTTGTGTTTTGCACCTCAGGGCCACTGTAGTTTTCTCTTCTTCTACAGGTCTAGTTGTAAAGTACAATTTGCACAAGGAAAGTCCACCATTGCACAACACAGGACAGGCTCATTATTTGACTATTGATTATACAGTTGTGCAACGGCAGGAATTGGGGACATTGGTTTATGTGATATTTGGAAGCTCTGAACAAAGACAAACATGAAACATACTCCATCCATTACATCACCATTTTATCACTTTGATAGATAAATAAATAAGCACTGACTGGTTTTATGTTTTTCCCGCATATGTATACATTTGATTTTATTATGTTCAAAATAGTGTCAGCTCCAGTAGTAAATAAACACATTTAACATTTAAGAGTTCTTCTTCCAACTGATTTTGTTGGATTTATACTCATTCTTAAATTAGAAGACACATTTTTGGACACTTTGTTAAATAGGACATTCTCCGTCCATCTTGGCCAGTGCTGTGGCGTCCCACAAGGCGCCGCTTTAGGCCCGCTCCTTATCTACCTTTACATGCTGCCTTTGGGATTCATCTTTAACCCTTTAAGGTACAACTCAACCATTTGGTCGAACACTTTAAGTCACTAAATCTCATTGAAAAATGCATCAAGCTGAACTCACTAATGTGACTTGTGAATGTTGTACTTTATGAATTATGCAAACCAGGTTTATAATGAACAGACGTCTAAACCGTTTGGTAGAGGCCTGTATCTGGAATAATGAAGGGTCTAATTAAAATTTTTTTTTTTTTAAATCATCATAACTATCATAAGTCATCATAAGTAAATAAAATAAAAATAATAAAATGATACAAAATGCAAAGAAATTATTATTATTTTCATTGTTTTTCTGATGATGTTCTGGTGTTTATGTTCAATCTTGGATGGATTTTAATTTCTTAAGTCGTAACAAAAATGTGGTAAAACTGATATTTTTAAATGGTGTTGGACGCTGTCCTTGGTCCTGTTGTTGTGTTCATTGACAATTCTTTAAAAATGGATAAACAGAGCTTTACTATTCATTTATTTATTTAATATTTATTTGGTTTGAGTGTTTCCATTGATTCCTTTTTATTTGGTGATTTTACTTATTGTACTTTATTGCTTCCTTTATTTAAGCATATTTTTAAATGTGCTTTATAAATAAATTTGACAGTTTGATGTCCAGCATCTGAGAGTTTAATTCATTGTTCAACACTTAAAGGCGCCATATGTAAGAATGTGGCCAAAAACGGTTACTACATTCAAATTCAAAACACCGAGATCTTTTTAGGTTTCATTTTCTGACGTAAATGGCAACCCGTGGTTGCTCGGCAGCTGAGACTCTACCGACTGCAATGATTGGTAGACGGCGGTAGGTGGCGCCACATGACGCCAAAACATGATTTGCAGTCTGCAAAATATATTTTTTAATGCAAATATTTTGTCTGTACTGTTGTTGTTGGTGAGTTCAGTTTGTTATATGAACATTATTCCTGAGTCTCTGTGACATATTAGGAGGATTTTATCATTTATTACATAATGCACCTTTAAGGTTATTACAATATTACACTGTTTTGTAACAAAATGCTGCTGATGCAAAAAAAGCTGTGTCGACATTTTTATTGACAAGATGTTTATTTACAAAGAGCCCACTGACACTGAGCAAAAATCGCGCGCTTTGAGCGTCTCAAGCTCCTCGTGCGTCTGTCGCCTCCTGCTCCGGACAGAGCTCTTTGCTGGGATCCATCACAATCGGAGGGAGCATGTTCAGACACGCCGCCTGCTCCTTGAACTCGTTCGTCTCCTCCTGCTCCAGCTCCCTCCTCCGGCTGAACAGGTACAGGCGATTCAGTTTGCCCGGCAGGTCGAAGCGAGCCACCAGGCAGTCCGGACAGCACGTGTGCAGGAAGGTCACCGTGAGGTTGTCGTTCGGGAACGCGAAGCCGCTGCTGCCGCCTTCCAGCGAGACGTTGCTGCGGACGTACTTGCAGCTGTCGTTGAAGCCGAACGCGCGCTTGAAGGACATCCCGGAGCCGCCGTCGCTGGCGTTGGCGAACTGAATGACGGCGCTCTCTCTGGTCTTGTAGTGCTCCAGGTCGTCGAGGTCGGCCAGACAGCCGGCGACCAAGACCCATCTCCCCTCCAGGTGATGGCGATCCAGCGCCTCCAGAGGATGGACCAACTTATCGCAGACGGGAGCCGAACGGCTCACGGACGTCAGGCACAGCAGAGCGACGGCGGCGCACACCACAAACATGTTTCCTCTCCCGCTGGATCTGTAATACGTGTCTGATCGGGGGGGGTGATTTCTCTTCTTCTGCAGCTCAGTCAGTGTAGTTTTATAGTAGAATAGTCCACTATTGCAACACGGGGGCAGGTTCAATATTTAACATCATCGTTGTGCAATGACGGAGATTTAGGACGTGCGGAGGAGTTGTGTTGTTTTTGGAAGCTCCGAGGTTCGTTTGTACGCAGGAGGTCGTTTCTAAACCACAAGACAACAAACAAAGTAGAAAAAGTCACTTTATTTTTTTTTTTTTTATAAAATAGAGCATAAATATAATCAGTAGCTGTTCAACAAGTCGACGTCCTCCGCGGTGAGAGCCGAGGAGGTCGGGCGTTTGGTCGGAGGGCTGCGATGTTCGCCGTCGCAGACGTCCGGCGGCCGACGCGGCCTCTTTCTGTCGACGCCGCGACAGTGAGAGTTCTTCGCGCCGCGGTTTTCCCGATTCTCAGGCGCGCGATCGTCGGCTGCCGCTCTGCAGAAATGCAGCCTCTCGCTCTCGGCCTCCTCGTCGTCGCCGTCGCGCGGCAGCGGTGCCGCTTTCAGGACGTCTCTGACAAACTTCTGCCGCCCGACTGCAAAACAAAAAAAAGAGCATTTCATTAAAAAAGGTGAAGCGCGATGACACAACATCCAGTCATGTGACGACACGTGTGAGGGGAAACCTACAGAAGCGCAGCGCCGATGTTCTCGACGCTTCGATTTTCTTCTGTTTTGGCATTTGCGAATTATTCGTTTCCCACTGAGTTACGACCTGAAGACACACATTAGTTACATTTGTTAAGGACCTGAAAACACAAACTCGTATCAGAGCGCGAATGTGATTACCTGCTCTGCCCAGCCTTCCGTTTTACACCTCGAGTGATCGAAGGCGTCCAGTGGCTTCTCTGAATAAACCAGTCCCAACACTTTCATCATCGTCTTCTTCAAAGCTGCACCAAGCTGACGGTAAAGATCTCATTTACTGATCGACGTGACGATAAACTGCAGCCCCGATATTATTAGGGTCTCTGCAGGTTTCGACAAGTCAAATTTAAGACTTTTTTAAAGACCATAATGAACACAATTTAAGACCCATTTCATAACCCGTTCTGGCAAAAAAGTACAAAAGACATGAAGGAAAATTGGAGCCACAAATCGTTGAACTTAGCTGCGGGTTTTCATTAAGTTTTCTCCACTGCTATGCTAAGCTGTAACGCACCACGGCGCGCGCACAGCACACTAGCTTGTGGTGCTCGATAAATTCTCCCCGGGGAACACAGGTGGCCTACTTTAGTTCCGTGTTGTAGTTCTGTTATTGCATCAAAAATAGAAACATTTCAAAGCGGGACTGAAGTTAATGCATGTTTTAAATAAAAGTCACGTTAATACACGTTAATTTTAAGACCTTTCAAAATTGTATTTAAGACCTTTTAGGAGCATTTAAGACATTTTAAGGCCTTATTTCTTGGATTTAAGACTTTTTAAGACCCCGTGGATACCCTGATTATCTTACACACGACATTATTACACCGACTTACCTTCAACCTGGTCCCAGACACATCCAGCTGTTCAAGTTTGGGCAGACATGTGAGGTATCCGAGGGCCCTTTCTGAGATAGGATTATCTGCAGAGGAAAGAGAAGAAGTGATGAGCAGAAGGGAAAAAGTGTGAATATTGCGATGACAACACGTGACTTTAGTGACAGTTTGTTTATTTTTATTTTAATGTCGATTTAACAGGGACGATACATACAACATTGCCGCAGAAAATGGGGAAAATGTGATGCATAAGACGTCATCTAGCTTCAGCTAATTTGCACTCTTTGTCCCTAGTCAGGCTTTAGAATAGAATAAAATAATCTGAATACAATAAGTGCAATTATACAAAGGCAGTGGGAAATACAGGGAATAGATACAAATAAACACAGCTGCGATTAAAACATAAGTTGAATTTAGCATTAAGCATAGAATAATATACTGTATGGACAATGACTTGAGATGTTCACTTGTCACAGGGTCTTCCTGCTTTGGCTTAATCTTTAAGTACTTTATACTAAAAATGATGTAAACACAATAATTTAAATCCAACTACAGTGTATTTTCTTATAATTGTCTCACTTATTTCTTCACCCACCGAGCAATTGATTATTTAGAAGAGTTAAATATGCTTAACCGTCATATAAAAGGCTATGCTAACTTCTTGGACAAATAAAAGTAGTAGTATAAATTAATCGCCAACTATTTTGATAATCGATAATCGGTTTGAAGCATTTTTTCCATCAGTAAAACAAGATTTCTGATGGTTTTAGCTTCTTAAATGTCAATATTCTCTTTGTTTCTAAACAAAGAAATCATTCAAACTGAATCATTTTGGTTTGTGGACAAAAACAAGACGTTCGAGAACATTGTTATTTCAGGTTTGACGAACACTGATCAACGTTTTTTAACATTTTATGGACTAACGTTACGAATCGATGAAAGAAAATAATCGACAGATTAATCGATTACGAAAATAATCGTTAGTTGCAGCTCTAATAAAGAGTCAACATGCATCAGGGACAGATGAGAAGTTGTGACAGAAGTGTTTCAGTGGATTTGAAAAGTCCGTGGATGTCAGATTAAAAAAAGATGGCTCTAAAAGTGGAGCTCGAGTGGATCCTCGATGCTTAGATCTCAGAACCTTCAAAAACCCTCACGTCTCCTGGTATTAATCGATAGATTAATCGATTACAAAAAAAATCGTTAGTTGCAGCTCTAGTAGGAGCATTTAAAATAATGTGCATTGTGCATGTCGATGCTGCAAACAAGTGACAGTAATTGATGGGTATTTGAGCGACCATTGGCATGTAGTATAAATAGAATATTCTCTTAACTAACAGGAAACATCCAGGAGCTGAAGACGGTCCAGTCCCTTCTTCATGATCCGGATCGGTGCCGTCAGTCTTTGTACTCCAACATCAGACAGACTGTTGCCACCAATAAAAAGATGAGTCAGGCTGCTGTGAAAGATGAAAACACACACACACACACACACTGTCATCTGGGTTATTTCTTACAGATTATCCACCCTGAGATTAGGACGTGTTTTTTTTTATTACTTTGCTAATGAGGTAGATGTGAGATGCTGGAATATCTCGTGGTCGTCGTCCAGTCTGCAGCCGAACAAATCCAAGGACTTCAAACTGCGGAATGTTTTGATTTCATCCATCCTTTCGTGCAAGAGGGGGAACCTGCAGAAAAGGAGGAGAGGGTGAGATGAAGAAGAAGTTTGCATTTCGTGGTAAATGGCTGAGAGAAGTGAAAGTCACCTGTTTCGTAGACACAGGGATCCGAGCACCGTGTGTCCATACGCGTCGCTGAACAACTGCAGGGCTTTTGGGGAAACGTCCGCGTTCACAAACACGCGATTCTCTTCCGCGGCTGCGAAAAGCCTGTCCCCCACCTGCTCCGGGAAACCCACCAAAGAGTCCACGTGGTGGATGTTGTCGGCGACGAACAGCAGCGTGATGTCGAACAGAGATTTGCTGGAGTATCTCAGGCTGCCCTCGGCGTTGTAGGTGAATATAAAATGCTCCTTCTTGGGCACAAACGGGTTCGTCCTCCTGCACGAAGACGACACCGGCTTGGGCTGAGACAGGACGACCTCGCTGACCCGCCGGAGGACACCTCTCTCACGGACATAAACGCTGTCATTGTCCATAATTGTCCTCCGCGGTTTTATTGTCACGGTGAAAACGAACTCAACTCATGCGCGCTTAGCTAGCCGGCTAACACCGGTAGCACAACACAAGCTAGCTGTTGTTGTTTTTTTACTCGCTACGGACGATGTCATTGATTTCAGACGAAAGCTATTTAAAAAGAACCAAGTAGCGATCAACTTTTTTACAATTCTACAGTTTGAGACGAACAGTATTTGCGTGTTTATTCACGCCGAACGTCGGTGTCCTGACGGTTGTACCCACAAAAAAGTTGGGAAAGTTGCCTCTTCCTGCGTGCCGGTCTTTTTTAACTTCAAAATAAAAGCCGGTTACCAATACACGCTTCTTTAAGGATCCAGTGACGGTACAACACAATACTTCTACCATCGAATATAAGTAAAAATGCTTGCATAATATTGGAAATAGATTTTATACAACACGGCTAACTATACATTTCATTTATTCAATTAGTAAAAAAGTAGTAGTTTTATTTTGAAAAACTTCAACTAACAGGAAAAAGCTTTGTTTACGTGTTTAGCACTAGCTCAGCTAACGGAAATAACGTATAACGTATATATATACACACATATATATATTTATACGTATATATTCATATATATAAATTAATAAAAACAGGCAAACTTTATTTAAAAGTTTTATTTTCAATAAACCAAATCAAGAAAATATAATACAAAATTCATATTTTGTATATATATAATATTAATTATTATTAATTCTATTAATCCAATTAAGACTGCAAGTATAAGTAATAATGTGCAAAAAAATAATAGAATGAGTATAATATGTACCAAACGCTGTCGTATGTTCATGCAACCAAAAGAGAACGTTCCGTAAAAGGTTGTGACAAACACTGTGGGAATCGAGTGTTTAACCAAAAGCTAGTATTAGGAGAACGTTAGGAAAACTTTCCGTGACAACCACAGGACAACCTAGGACAAACCTTTCAACATTGTTTGCCCAATAATGAAGAGCGACTGTGGCTGATGCCAGAGGACAAAGTCCATTTTCTAACTAAATTCTGTGATTGTGAAACGTCAGACTTGGAAACTGACAAAAACTCAAACTTAACTGTGGATTAAAGACGTGCACCGTGTGGAAAAATATTAAACTGTTTGGCACAAAACCCATCTCACTATATTAATATGTTGTTATCTATTGATTAAGGTGTCAAATTATAGTTATTTACTTGCAAAAAAAGGGACAAAATCTGATGATTGAGGGAGGAAAATAAATTATTCCTGTACACAAATATGCATTCATTATTTGGGCTTTATGTGGTCACCGATTATGTTTTCACCGTCTCCTAAATGTCACACATCTGAGACGAGACGCCAACACTCTGCTGCTTTTGTTCCACGAGTCAAAGATTGAGAAAAAAAACACATTTAGTCAGCTCTTTGAGTTCTGATCGAGTATTTATTGAAACCGGTACAAACGAGTAATTTATTCACAGCACGCCGTCAGACGTCAGACATCAGACATCGTCGTACGGTTTGCGTCCCGTGTCAAAACTCCTCAGTTCATTTTTCTTCCGTCTCCGTCTTCAGTTGTGGACAGGTCCTCTTGTTGGGGTCCATCACCACGGGCGGAGGCAACTGCAGACAGCCGGCCTGCGCCGCGAAGTCCTCCATCTCCTGCTGCGTCACCTCCCTCCTCCTGCTGAACAGGTACAAGGTCACCGTCTTGTACCTGGCCGACTCTACGTCGAAGCGAACCAGCAGGCAGTCTGCGCAGGTCCCGAACAAGGTCCCGGTGAAGTTCAAGCCCACCAACGGGACTCTGATGACGTGGCCTTCCCTCGCGACGTCGTGGCGATGAGCCGTGCAGTTGTCGCCCTCGCGGCTGACCTGGGTGAAAGAGTCGCCGCCGTAGTCGATGGTTACGCTGTCTCTTGCTCTCATGATCCGAGCCGCACTGGGGTCTTTCAGACTGCCCGCGACCAGGTTCCACCGTCCCTCCAAGTGAAGAGCGTCCAGCCGATCCGAGGGCCGGAGTAAGTCTTCACAGGCCGGAGGAGGAGGAGGAGGAGGAGGAGGAGGAGGAGACGAGTGGCAAACACAGAACGCCAAACACAGAACTGCAACGCACGCGGCAAACATCTCCGTCACCGTCTTGTCGTCCTGGGTTCAGGGATGGATTCGGGATCAGATGTGTCCTGGTCAGAGCGCGTCGGGGCACTTTTCTGCTTTTATAGACGCGATATTGATCCGTACACAGAGGCCCTCCTCCCCATCACGATGTTGTTTTTTTCGACGGTGAAATGAAATTGCGTCCTCAGAAGAAGAGTGGACTCAAGGACAGTCAAATAAAGTCACGGTAAAAAATCAACAACAAGTTTAAATTTCTGTTTTTACTGGAACACCAGTGATCTTTTGGACTTTTACACAATATGTTAACAATAATTAATTCATTTTGACCTCTTTACTGGGTTCATTTGCCGACACGAGGGACCTCCCTGCTCTGGTTTTCAAGTGAAAGATGGAACCGAGGAACACTGCGGAGTTTGGTTTGGACTAAGCCGCCTCTGTAGGATCCATAGACCCTCAACCTGAGAGATTAAACCCTTCATCCCCGTTAAATCCACCTATATCTGTAAGAGGCAGCAGCAGATGAATGTCTGCCGTTTACACTGGAACTCGTTTCCACTTGGCATAAACAATAGGTAACAAAGCCCTTGATAGAGGGTATAACTATAGTAGTTTAGTATCACAATGAATACTAAATTACTGGAATATTAAATCAGCAAAGTAAAATAATAGTAATAATTCATGTTCTAATGTTATGGTCTGTTTTGTTGATTAAAAAGATTAAAAGTGAATATCTCCCTGCAGAGCTCAGCAGAGTATTAACCCTCACTAATCATTTTCTTGTTACGAGGGCACTTTATGTCTCATTATAGGGAGACGTAACGCCATTATTTCCCCAAAATCCAGACTATTTTCACCGTTACGGGCTCGTCGTCGTCTCCTGAGCTCCGTCTGCAACAATCGCTCACGGATCTTGTTCATTTCTTTACTTCCGTTCAGGGCGAAGATTCAGCACAATTTAAGAATTAAGAATTGCGTGTATATTATATTATATTCACTTGTTCCCAGCAGTGCAGCACACACACACACACACACACACACACACACACACACACACACACACACACACACACACACACACACACACACACACACACACACACACACACACACACACTGAGCATTTCATCCACTAAATCTTCAGATTACAAAGCTGGAGAACAACGCTCCTCTTGGAAAAATTGGATTATGAACTGGGATTACAATTCAGATAGAGCCTATTACATCCCTGGATTAAGGAAGAGGTGATACTGTGTTTATATCAGGGGTTCTCAAAGACACCTGAGGGCCAATTTAGGAACCCAACATTGGACTGAGGGTCGCCAAAGGAAAAAAAAACATAAAGAAATCCCATTTGTAATCATTTTAATGACCAGATTGCAGTTCTACAGTTTATCGTTAAGTAATTTTAGCGTTAATATAATAACGCTTTATAATTTACTGGGTAATTATCCAGTATTTTGGCCATTGTTCTTACCTTCTAATTACAGGTTAATACCAAGTAACACATTTCTGTTACCATATATTTACTGGGTAAATAGCTAGTAATTGGGGGCTGTAGCTACCTGCTTATTACCAGCTTATAACACAATAATACACTAAAATTCACCATATAGAAACCAGGTAAATACCCAGTATTTTTGTTTACACTTATTGGTCTGTATCCAGTAATGTCCAATAAACATTTAACAAGCTTAGTCGCTCCTGGATTAAAACTATCAACTGTAATTCACTGCGGGGGCCGCCAGAAATGTTTCTGCGGGCCGCCATTGGCCCCCGGGCCGCACTTTGAGAACCAATGGTTTACATAGAATAGACCGTGTTAGATGAACGTCCAGTTTGTCACTCATTGTCAGTTTAATCATCACACCATTCATGAATCAGACACTCTGTATACTCATCCATGCAGGGATATATATATATATGTATATATATATATATATATATGAAAGGAAATCTTTTAAAACTGACAGTAGCCCACAAATATTCAGCGTTATAATAAATCTGACAAATGCATTAATCTATATTACAAAGCGAATACAAACTTTTTTCCGATTCCAATACTAAGAAAAATCACTAAAATAAAGTCATCTCCTCTCAGGAACCTCCCCCACGTCTTTGGACTTTGTACACGTAGACACGACGGCTTTTTAAAAAATAAAATGGAAATAAAAATAAACGCTATAATCTGTTATTACGCCTCACTGCATCTAAACCGTAACGATCCCGCGTAGCTCGATCGGCTGTTCTCGTCCCCCTCTACGATGCGGTCAAATGGAAATTAATTCAAACGTCGTTTAAAAACGCAGTCCGGGGTTTCGCGAAGCTCTTCAAGGCACTTTAAAATAAAAACTCCCAAAAAATAAAAGTCAATGTCATTTTTCATCCTCGCTCACTTTCCTCTCGGATTATCAGAGCTCACGAGTGGGACGAGGACGTTTCAGGGTGAACGTTGGCTGAAGGGAGGTCCGGGGAAGGGAAATGGTGATTAAAAAGTGGAGCGGGAGGGTGCATTAAATAAAAAAGACAGGGGGGTTCAGGGGGGGGGGGAGTGTGTGTGTTGTGATACTGCAGACTGAGAGGAAGTGCATTGATTCACATGAGCGAGCAGCACTGGCAGCTCTTGTGTTTGGGTGCTGCTTCGGCTTCAGCCCTCGCCGGGCTCCGCGTGTCCGTGTCCACCGCGCCCGCGCTGTTCGCCTCCGCTCCTCCTCCTCCTCCTCCTCCTCCTCCTCCGACGACGACGGCGCTCGGGGCTTTTTTGGCCTGAGACAGAAGGGGCTCCTGCTCCGCGGCCACCTCTGTCCTCTGGGGCTCGACGACGCCCAGGGGCACCTCCTGAAAGCGGCCAGATGCGGCGGTGGTGGCGGCGGCGGCGGCGGTGGGGTCTCGGGCTCCACGTGGTGACGTTCCAGCTTCAACTTCAGCTCTGGGCGCGACGGAGGAGGCCTGCGTCTCAGCGTAAACGGGCACCGACGCCATTGTAGCGCCCTCTAGAGCAGTGGCTGCAGGCTGCAGTTGTGTTTCTTCGGCTTCTGTGCTTTCGTCGCCCTCCTCCTCGTCTCCAGCTCCAGCGTCTAGTTGTGCCTCCGGAGTGGATTCAGACGCCATTTTTACTACCTCCTCCACAAAGTTCCCGTGCTCTACGCTCACTCCTTCATGCGGCTTCACGAGGGCGTGAGCGTTATCATCATCATCATCATCGTCACCTTCATCTGTGACGATCACACACTCCGCTCTCGTCACCAGCGTCGTCCCTTCGTCTTCGGCCCCGTTCAAGTTGACCTCGGGCTCCGCCTCCGAGACGCCCAGACTCAGCCCAGGCTCCGCCTTCGAGACGCCAAGACTCAGCCCAGGCTCCGCCTCTGAGACGCCGAGACTCAGCCGACCAGGCTCCGCCTCCGAGACGCCCAGACTCAGCCCAGGCTCCGCCTCTGAGACGCCCAGACTCAGCCCAGGCTCCGCCTCCGAGACGCCAAGACTCAGCCGACCAGGCTCCGCCTCTGAGACGCCGAGACTCAGCCCAGTCTCCGCCTCTGAGACGCCCAGACTCAGCCCAGGCTCCGCCCTCACGGAAAGGACACCTCCCGAAACGGCCTCGTGATTCTCATCTTTAAACGCTCCTCCTCCGTTAGTCAACACACTTCCACTTCCGTCCAGTAGAGGGCTTTGGATCATATTCACTACACTTGCTTCAGCTGTTTCTGCAGAGAAAATGAAATATTTTGTCAGTAAAAGAGGATTAAATTTATTTTGAGATCAGTTTTTCCAGAAAATTAGGATTATTCTTTCTTTGCGGTTGGCGTACGTGCAACGCGACTCGATTTATGTCTTCTAATATTGTTTATAAAAAACTTAAACGGTGCTAAATGACACAGAAAAGCCATTTTCTGGACACCATTGGTGCATTAAAGTTAGAAAATAGAGAATGTCATAAGCACCGAGTCACAGGAAAAACAAAACTGAGCAGAAACTTAAACTAAAGATGACAAACAAAAGTCACTTGGATATTAATGTTAACACAAGTCAGAAATTAATCAAGCATACGATTCAACAACTTTTCAGTTGAGGAATGCAAGTAAATAACTATAGTTTGACCTCTTAATCAAGTGAAAATAATGTGATTTAAAAAAAATAAAAAAATTTTTTTTCATAAAACCAGAAATTTGAAAATGAATGTCCCACAATAACAATAATAATAATTATAATAACAGTAATTTAGCATTAATGTCAAGTTCCATATATTATAATTATTATATGCAACGTCTGATTCAAGGTGAGGTGAATATTCATCACAGCACGTTTAGGACTCCGTCCTTTATTGTGTAAATGATTAAATATTAAAACAATGCATCAAATCTGTAAAGGTAAAGAAACCTCGGTGAGAAGAGAGAACTCCTTACTCACCTATTGTTTCTCCGTTCTGCACAACATCTCGGATCATTCCTGCAGGAATGCATTGTTTAAAAAGAAAGAAGAAAGACAAAGGGATAATTGCTCGACAAAGAAAGATGCACAAATGTGACATTAGAGAACGACAAGACTGAATGTGAAGATGTGAAGCCGAGGAAACAAAACAGCAAGGAGAACAAATTACTAAATCTGATTAAAACTCATTTATAAGCAGTGACGTCATAGCATCAGAAATGCAAACGTGAGGAAGATTCAAGGTGATTAAGTCGTGAAACGGACCGAATGGCAGCCGTTCTCCTCTCTTACATCTTATTATAATCACTATCTGTAGCAGAACCCTTCACTCACCTTCTCCAGCCTCTGACACCTTCACCTTCACCGTCTGCTGCTGTGAAAATGGGAAAGGAGAGGAATTAAAGTTTGCCGCTGAAGTCAAACGGATAAAATATTCATCTTTAAGCTGCTGTGTGTGAACCTCTGGTGAGTTTTTGAGAAGAACACAAGAAGAAAACAGTAAACAAGTAATAAAATCTAGAACATCATAGATTAAGCTTTAAGGGGGGAACGTAAAACCCGGAAGACTTTCTTTATTCTTTATTCGCTCTCTCTCTCTGTGTGCGTGTGTGTTGTCTAAACTCTGTAAATACACCAGACAGCAACACACTGAGCTTTAAAAAGACATGTGTGGGGATGTAGGTCATGAACTAAGGAGGAAATGATTGGATACGGATTCAGAAAGAGACAAAATAAACTAGAAAAGCACTCGGAGAGAGCAGACGTCCGCCAAGGCAGCTCAGCGCCTACGAAATACACCCTGCCGACGCACCCGGGGTCAGACAGCGAGTGTTGTAACCAGTGATAGCATCTACGCATCACGCTTAAAATTTAATCACTTGTTCCTGGACCCGTTGCGGACATTTCATCCAAATCTGTCGGTGACTTTTCGAGTTATGTTGCCAACAGACAGACAGACAGACAGACAGACACGTTATGCGAAAACATGAGTAAATGGTCCTGCGTGACAAATGGAAAACCTTCAATTTGAACTCGAGTTAAGAAAAAACACAAGTGAAAACACTTCAGCGAGGTGAAGGTGGTGAATCAAACTGGTGAATAATTATAACAATCGATAAGGATAATCAATTAATTAATGGTGTGAATTAAGATAAGAATAAAAACTGTATATATAAGATTACTACAAGAGGCTATAGGATGACTTATGAGATGGGTTTTCAAGGCAAACTGTCACAGACGCACAGTGTGAGCTCGTTTACCACGTTCACTTCTTCAGCCACCTTCCATAACGGAGTGTGTGTGCGTGTGTGTGTGTGTGTGTGTGTGTGTGTGTGTGTGTGTATTCCTTACTTCTTGTCCATCCTCCAGCTGCTGCTGCTTCTCGCTCTCATCCGCCAACCGCTGACTCTCTGCCTGCAACCTGAGACACACAGGATTATTTTACCGTTTCAGACTTCAGCGTCAACATCTGCCCTTAGACACATTTATATATTTATATGATAAGAATCTGTAAGCAAACACACACTTTCATCACCATTGTTTGGCTTTGTGACCTGAGAATGAATGAATGAATGAATGAATGAATGAATGAAAGAGTGCAACTGTGCACATGTTTGTGTGACACAGAGAGAGAAGCTCTACTCTCTGCTGTAAATAGAAGTTTTAACCTTTAGGAAAATATAAATCATGGCCATCAGTGTTAATATTGTGAGGGAGGCTGCAAATAAATGAACATACAGAGTGTTGATTAGAGTTAAGAAATAAATAGACTTGGGTGAGATGATCTCTAACGCACCCCGAGGACATACTGCATTCATGCAAACTCAGGAAATGTGGACTCGTGGCCTTTAAAGCTCACATAGAGTGGTCCTGTTGCACATATATGTTAGTTATGGAGGTCTACTTACACACATTAACTTGTTTTTATGCTCAAAAACCTCCTAGTTGCTGTAAACGAGCCGATAGACAAATTGAGTATAGCATGTTATAGCAACCTAAGGAAGTGATTTCAATGAAAACAAAGTGAGGACCGGCCAAAATGTCCTCACTCTGTAAAAATGACCTCACTTTGTTGGTTAAAAACCATCACTGGTCCCCAGTATGCCACAAGTACAAGATGCACACGCACGCACGCACACGCACGCACGCACACGCTTCATTCACACAGTTTCTGTACTTGTCAATGTTCATCTCCATCTCCTGAGCCTGGGGGCCCCACAGAGGCGAGCGAGGCCCCTGAGCAGCGAGGGACGCCGGGGACAGAGGAGCTCCTTCCATCAGCCACTGATCCCTTAATGATTTCCTCTGGATTCAGAGAAGAGAAAAGAAAAGAAAGGAAAAGAAAACAGAGGAGAGGCAGGTGAGGAAGAGGACACACAGGAGAGAGAGAGAGAGAGAGAGAATGAGTCAGTTTCCACAACACTGAATCGTCTCCTTTTCATTTATTCCATTCACGCGATGCACAAATCCATTGAGAAAGCAACAAAATAAATAAATAAATAAACACCGTTGTTTTGTTTTGTTTTGTTTTGCACAGTCCGTGATCACAAAGGAGCAGAGAAAGAGAAGAAGAAGAAGAAGAAAGTATTTTACCTTCTCATTAATCAGCAAACAACTCTTTCTTTATATGAGGTCATTGTAATAATACTGAGTCATATGTGAGGCGCCATATGTACGAATGTGGCCAAAAACGGTTACTACACTCAAATTCAAAACACCAAGGTCTTTTTAGGTTTGGTTTTCTGACGTAACTGGCAACCCGTGGTTGCTCGGCAGCTGAGACTCTACTGACTGCAATGATTGGTAGACGGCGGTAGGTGGCGCCACATGACGCCAAAACAATGATTTCAAAACATAAACATGATTTGCAGTCTGCAAAAATATTGTTTTTAATGCAAATATTTTGTCTGTACTGTTGTTGTTGGTGAGTTCAGTTTGTTATATGAACATTATTCCTGAGTCTCTGTGACATATTAGGAGGATTTTATGATTTATTACATAATGCACCTTTAACTTTCTTATTTTGCATCCTGGCTTTGCTGTGGTTCAAGGTGTTTATGCTCTAGATCTTTTATATATTAGACATTGGAGTTCTTCATAAATGCTTACTATAGAAGTGGAAAAGTGCATTGTTTTCTAAAGGACGTTCGTACACTGGCTGTTTTTGTACGTCGTCTTAATTTAGACACCGAATTAGTATGCAGCATGTAATTGGGACACAGCCTACACTTCCTCCATATAATGAAGCGCTGCCATGCAGGAAAACACACACACAGCAGCAGTTACACGGTTACACAGACCAGGGGCGTAGCTCGTGAACAGGCAGGGCAGGCAACTGCTTGGGGCCCCCCCGAGCCGATAGGGGGGCCCCCCCGACACTGTTTTTACTGAAATGTGCAGTGAGCAGCCGCCTCCCCGTCCCCCTTAAACAACAATGACATCTCAGTAGTAAACCCCCCCTAAAGGGGCCCCACCTCACTTTAACCTGTGTGAAGTTATCGTTCTGCAAGTTGGAAAATGAAGAGGATTATTTACAGTGTAATGCATATCTTTTTTACTCAGTTTATATATGTTTTTTTCAGTTATTTACAGTATTTTATTGTACTATATATTTATAGTGTTTCATAATGTGGGTTCTTTACAGTGTAATGTATTTTTTACTAAGTTCAAATATGTTTTTTTCAGTTATTTACAGTATTTTATTGTTCTATATATTTATATTGTTTTATAATGTGGGTTCTTTACAATGTAATGTATTTTTTACTAAGTTTATGTTGTTAGCTATTTACAGTATTTTATTGTTCTTTACATTTATATTTTCACATACTTTTTAATTACAAGATTTTTCCATGTTATTTCATTCATTTCGTTTTTCATTACATAATGGTGATGAACACTGGTTGGAAGGAAGGGCCCCCTGGGGATTTTTGCTTAGGGCCCCTACAGACTCTAGAATCGCCCCTGACACAGACGGTGGATTAGAAAGAGTTCATGCAGACGACGATATGAAATTTAAAAAAAAAGTGGACGACGACGTAAGTAAAAGAGTGAAATCAGGGCCGTTTCTAGCTGTTTGGGGGCCCTATGCGAGAGAGATACTATTTGGGGGCCCCTATTTTTTGTCAAACTCGAGGTAGAGATTCCTAACTTTTTCATATATTCTGTGATGATGCAGCAGGTAACAAGGTAGCATAAAAAAGTAGCATAACAAGGTGGCATAACAAGGTGGCATAACAAGGTAGCATAACCAGGTAGCATAACCAGGTAGCATAACAAGGTGGCATAACAAAGTAGCATAACAAAGTAGCATAACCAGGTAGCATAACATGGTAGCATAACAAGGTAGCATAACATAAAACAGTTTTAACCCATGATTCAAAAACAGTACAAAATAAATAACAAAACTTACTTCAAAATAAATATAATGGATTATAATGGGATTTTTACCTGATTAACCCAACAAACACTTACATGCTTTGCAAATATATGCATAATGAATGCATGCAATACATGCAAATAAAGACAGGTACTTTTAATTCTCAAAAATATAATAAAATATGAGTCTGAACTTGCAGCTTGGGGGCCCCCTGGTGGCTGCGGGGCCCTATGCAGCTGCATAGTCCGCATATAGCAAGAAATGGCTCTGAGTGAAATGTGTTTGTTCGAAGTGACGACGCAGAGTAACATCTGTGCTCGTGTCACCAGATTTCATCTCCCCACAGAGAGAAGAGCAGCATGAATATGAGATGGTGAATGTGTGGACGTCGTATTCCCTCCTTCAGGAAACAGACACGGCCCAGTGAGTGAGCGTAGCCTCGGGCTAACATGCTTCTCCCGCCTGACGACAACAAACCGAACGCTTTCAAGTTTTTAAAATAAAAAACAAAACAACAAGAAGAAGTGCTCAGTTTCTCTGTGCAGTTTTCTTTCTGAACAACATTTTTACGAGGAGACAAACAACACACGCTGATTTCAAACTGCATAAACCACAGTCGTATATCGTTTCTTTTATTTACGCGCACGCGACTTCTTTTAAAATGTGAATACATTCACAGAAAATCTAGCTCAGAGTATTTAAAAACAAACCCGTTGTAAAGTATGTTATGAGAACAAAAAAGGAAATCACTGTTTTAACAAAGACAAAGTTTAACGGCAGCTGAAGTTACATAAAACTTTATTTATATAATCGTGCACAGACACACTGAGGAAAGTCATGCTTTTAATGATGAAAATATAATATTCCATGATATATATTAAATATAATGTGAACTCTGTAAACAGTTGCACAGTTTATTTTTCATGGATATATGTGATATATAAGTTAGAGCTGCAACTAACGATTATTTTCTCGATTAATCGATGAATCGTTTGGTCCATAAAATGTCAGAAAATGTTAAAAAACATTGATCAGTGGAAATGACGATGTTCTCCCATGTCTTTGTTTTTGTCCACAAACCAAAATGATTCAGTTTGAATGATTTCTTTGTTTATGTGGAGCAAAGAAACAATGAGAATATTGACATTTAAGAAGCTAAAACAATCAGAAATCTGGTTTTAATCATGAAAAAAGCTTCAAAATTTTCAAAACAGTTGACGATTAATAGTCTAAAACAGGTTGTGTTCACATTTATGTCATTGATAATAATAATAATAATAATAATATATATATTATAAATATAATCAGTATGACGGCTGTTTTGTAACCACCTGACCTTGGTTCAAATGTGTGTCATCAACCACACGGTGAACTTTCTTAAGTAGCAACGACGAAGGTCTAATCTAGTAAAATAAGTGTATTTTTTATCTTTTTATGCCGATATAACAACGTACAACTTCAAAAGTTTGGGCTCACTTAAAAAACGTCCTTGTTTTTGAAGGAAAAGCACTTTTTTCCAATGAATCTAACATTAAATGACTCATAAATACATTCTATACATTGTTAATGTGGTAAAGACGTCTGTTTTTTAATGGAATATGTACATAAGTGTATATAGGCCCATTTCCACTGTTCTAATGGTGTTAGAAGACTATTGGATGATCAGAAAACCCTTGTATTTTTTAATAAAAATCATAATTTCTAATCTTGTCAATGTCTTGACTATATTTTCTTTCTCTTTTGCTGAATAAAAGTCTGACTTTTAACTGAAAACACAACAAAAATTGTATAGCTGAGGCCAAACTGTTGAACGGTCGTGTATATCTGAAAACCCCAAAGCTCTAACCTCTGACCTCTGACCTTTGACCCATGTTTACAGAAATGTGGCAGCCATTAGAGCCACAAACTCATGTGTGTGTGTGTGTGTTTCCCTGCAGCAGCAGCAGCAGCAGAACAAACCCTCGCTCTGTTCTTCTGCTGCTGCTGTGCATTCAACGCCGTCGTCTCCTGCAAACGTTTCCCCTGCAGCTGTTTATGTTGCTGCTGCTGCTTTTATCGCACTCACACAATCTAAAGCAGGGATTAACGTCAATGTCACGGCTAATGAATTCCACTAAACGCGGCGATGATATCATATCGACCTCCTTTGAGAGAGAGAGAGGAAGTGTCTGAATAATAATTTTTAGAATCAATCTTTAATATTCTTTTCTTTAATATACAGTACGCCTGTACACGACGAGCGGCATCAAACACAGTTTTTGAGGAATGTGTAACGCAGCGGAGGAGGAAATGGGAAACGACGATCTGGGAAATGATGTGGAAACAATAGAGCGACTCTGAGGCTCTGAGGCTCTGAGAGAGAGAGAATAAACTCTGACGTAAACACTGATTTCAGCAAAGGAAAAGATCGTCTGTGACCTTGTGAGAACCTGGAAGGACCAGGAAGTGTGTGTGTGTGTGTGTGTGTGTGTGTAAGTAAATCTGTCTTTGTGAGGACTTTAAGACCTGGTTTAAAGGGTTAAGGTTAGAATTAAGTTAAGGTTAAGGGGTTATGGAATGCATTATGTCTATGGTTTAAGGTTAGGGTTAGTAACTAACTAACTTGGACAATAATTCAAGAACTGGAATGAGACAGAATGTGATGCACAGTGTGTGTGTGTGTGTGTGTGTAGTTGTATGGACCAATACTTGTCAAGTAAACCTGTCTTTGTGAGGACATTTTGGCTGGTGCACACAACTCAAACAGGCTTTTTGAGGATTAAGACCTGGTTTTTAAAGAAGTTTATCTGAATAAATTATCTGTATATTATACATTTTATTTTTTGCAGATTTTCTGCATTTTAAAGGTGCATTATGTAATAAATCTAAATCAACTGGCCATAAAATCCTCCTAATATGTCACAGAGACTCAGGAATAATGTTCATATAACAAACTGAACTCACCAACAACAACAGTACAGACAAAATATTTGCGTTAAAAAAAAAAAATTTGCAGACTGCAAATCATGTTTATGTTTTGAAATCGTGTTTTGGCGTCATGTGGCGCCACCTACCGCCGTCTACCAATCATTGCAGTCGGTAGAGTCTCAGCTGCCGAGCAACCACATGTTGCCAGTTACGTCAGAAAACGAAACCTAAAAAGACCTCGGTGTTTTGAATTTGAATGTAGTAACTGTTTTTGGCCACATTCTTACATATGGCGCCTTTAAGGTTAGAATTAGGTTCAGGTTAAGGTTAGGATAAGGTATTTAGGGAATGCATTATGTCTATGGTTTAAAGTTAAGGGTTAGAGAGTGAGGTTAGGGTTAAGGTTAGTAGCTAACAAACTGGGACAACAATTCAAGAACTGGAATTAAATTAAATTAACGTGTCCACACAAAACCAGCATGTGTGTAGGTTAGAATTAGGTTAAGGTCAGGGTTAGGGTTAGGCATTTAGTTGATGGTTAAGGTAAGGGTTAGGGTCCTAGGGAATGCATTATGTCTATGGGTTAGGGTTAGAGTTAGAGAATGAGGTCGACTAACTGGGACAACATTTCAAGAAGTGGAATGAGAGAGAAATTTAAAGTGTCTGCACAAAACCAGCATCAAAATCTGCAGAGGATCTTGGCTGAGATTAAGAATTAAGGCTGTGTGTGCATGTGTGTGTGTGTGTGTGTGTGTGTGTGTGTGTGTCACACCTTGAGCTGCTGCAGTCTCAGCCTCTCCTCCTCCAGCTCTCTCCTGACTTTTTCCTGCTCATCCTGCTGCCGACGCTTTTCCTGGAAGAAGAATGAGAGATGATGAAGTGGGAGAGAAGGAAAATTGCAATAAAAGCAGAATGAACGCAGAGAGAGAGAGAGAGAGAGAGAGTGAGTTTGACTTCAGAGAGAAAGACGGACTCGTAAAAGTCAGACATAAAACAAGCCGAGCTCACTGATTAAAGATGGCAGACATGGACACCGTCACTGTCTCCATCCCATAATAACAAGAGCACCTGTCGTCATGGGAACCTGTCTTTGACACGGCGGCTCACTCAGTAAATTATTAAAGGGCTTGAACACACACACAGTTTACCTTCTCTTTGTTGACTCTGCAGGTGTTTGCTGATCATTCACTTGTGAACGCTGCCCACAGAGTTTCACTTTTTAACCTTTTTAGCAGCAGGTGATGCAGTAAAAGTGGTTATTTTAGTTAATTTAGTCATGAAAGGCAAGTAAAATAAAGGTTAGGGTCATTTTTATAATAAATAAAATGAAAATTATCAACTGAAATGTCTTCACCTGTGACTACAGTTAAGTTTCTAAAACCTTTGCCTAATAAATTGTATTTTTACTTACATGAATTCCTATTATACTGTATATAATCAGGTTTGGAATTCTTTTTGGATGGCTTACCAAAAACAGATAGTGTGCTTACAGCTTAAAGCAAGTTCAATTTAACCCAAGAACACTAATAACACACAATAAATACACCCAATAAAAAGTACTTGTCATCAAAATATATCAAAACATGACAATACATGACAAATTATAGTATATATACAAATTATAGTATGACGTTTTTGTCAAATTTTGGACCAAATTTTTTTTTTTTTTTTTTTTAAATTACCAAATTTTAGACGACATAGTATAGTATGACAAATGGAATTCGGAATTCTATGCATTTAACCCTAGAACACTATTATCGCTCAAATTCAAAAACACCATCACTAACGCCGGGTGAATTCTACCCGAGATAATAAATACACCCAATAAAAAGTACTTCAAAGTCATCAAAATATATCAATACGTGACACATTTGAGTCGTGTTCTTTTACTTTAAACTGTGTCTTGTCTAAAAGAAAATGAAAGAAAAACATCACGAGGTGACAAATGCTCCAAAATGACTGGAAAATTAGGAATTTGGGAACAAAAAAATTCAAAAAAAATTGGTTTTCATGAAAATCACATACATTTATTTGCTCAGGTGAAAACCACCCGGCAATGGTGTTCTAGAGTTAAGACTTTTTAAGACTTTAAAACTTTATAAATGCCACAACAAAGCTGCCCAAAACACACAAGTTTGTCCAAATGTTTATTTCTAGATAAAACATGGACTTTTTGGTCCAGTGCAAAAGTTAGAACATCTAATTCCATGATCCCGGTGTTTGTGTCGTGGTTTGTTTTGTATGTTACTGCAAGATTTATTATTTTTTTAAATTACTTTTACCAATTATTTTTGAGATTTTCACCCACTAAAAAAAAAATCATCCTAAAAGTGTGAACACTCACAGCGATGGCCTCCAGTCGCAGTTGGTACTTCTCAGCCTCATCCATCCTGGAACCTGCACAACACACGGAGACAAAGGTCTGAGATCAGACGTCGAGAAGTGAATCCATCGTTAAGAGTTTACTGTGCTTGAGAGAAAGAATCCAGACGATTATTTCAGAAGAATCACCGTGTTTTTAGCGCGATTACAAAAAAGCTGACGGGTGGAAAAAACTAATTCAGAGGTGAGGATTTCAGCCGTTTCTATTAGTGAAGCGTGCGATTAGACATATAATCCTCTGTACGCCGTTAAATCACAAACTCAGAGTTTCTCACGAGCTTCTAACTCTGTTTTTAGAGAAGAAGGAAAAACAACAACGTTAAAAAAGGAGCCGTTTCTCCAGAGAGAAACAACACTTAGAGCTCACGGTGTGGCTTTAATACAAAACACTGTAATTATAGCAAAATCACTGTTATTGGAAACTGTAGGAAAGTTTTTTTTGTGCAAAGGCAGCAATAATCTGTCGCTAAGTGATAATCCCGCGTGGGCCACAAAGAGTTGTGTCGCACAGATTAAAAACAGAGACAGAGATGGTGTTTTTTGGGGGGATTTTTAAAAAGATAACTTTATTATATTTAACCCTAAAACAGCTGTTTGTGTCCTTCATTTCTCTGTAATCGTTAAAATCCAGCGTTATTCTGGCCTTCACCGTCCTAGCATCTCCGTCTACTTCCTCGTCTATTTTCTTGGTCTGTGTCCTAAAAAGAAGTTTATCTGAAGAAATTATCTGTATATTGTACTTTTTTTTTTGCATTTTTTCTGCATTTTAAAGGTGCATTATGTAATAAATCATAAAATCCTCCTAATATGTCACAGAGACTCAGGAATAATGTTCATATAACAAACTGAACTCACCAACAACAACAGTACAGACAAAATATTTGCGTTAAAAAAAATATTTTTTGCAGACTGCAAATCACGTTTATGTTTTGAAATCACTGTTTTGGCGTCATGTGGCGCCACCTACCGCCGTCTACCAATCATTGCAGTCGGTAGAGTCTCAGCTGCCGAGCAACCACGGGTTGCCAGTTACGTCAGAAAAACGAAACCTAAAAAGACCTCGGTATTTTGAATTTGAATGTAGTAACTGTTTTGGCCACATTCTTTCATGTGGCGCCACCTACCGCCGTCTACCAGTCATTGCAGTCGGTAGAGTCTCAGCTGCCGAGCAACCACGGGTTGCCAGTTACGTCAGAAAACGAAACCTAAAAAGACCTCGGTGTTTTGAATTTGGATGCAGTAACTGTTTTGGCCACATTCTTTCATGTGGCGCCACCTACCGCCGCCTACCAGTCATTGCAGTCAGTAGAGTCTCAGCTGCCGAGCAACCACGGGTTGCCAGTTACGTCAGAAAAACGAAACCTAAAAAGACCTCTGTGTTTTGAATTTGAACGCAGTAACCGTTTTTGGCCACATTCTTACATATGGCGCCTTTAAATCGCAGAAAGTCTCCTCCACGACAACCTTCAAAATGTCCTATTCCGACTCAAAAATAATTAGCATTTACATGCAGATTGTTATGCACCTTTAAAAAGAATGAAAAATAAACTTTTCTACAAACACGTCAATGCCAAAAATGACGTTTTTCACCCACTAATCCACTGCTTCTACACTAAATATTCTACATTCTTCTGCTTCGTCACTTAACTTGGTGCAAAGTGAGCGTCAAAGTGCAGACATGAACATTTTCTAGCGTTTCTTTGTGAGGTGAAAGACGATCAGAAGAAGAAACTTTTTCTTCTTATTTTGAATAACCTGGAGGTCACAGTTTGAGCCTCCGGAGTTTTTTGGCGGATGTTTGTTGCTCGTGTTTCGTTATCAGCTCGAGGAAAAAAAAAAAGAGCTTGAAATAGAAGCCGGAGACAAACAAGACAAACACAAACAAACAAGAAGCTTTGATTAGTCAGAGGAGTTATCGAGGAACTCCCCGTAGACGCACGACGACGACGACGACGGCGATAATTAAGACGACGCGTCGCGGGAGATTGTTGCAGGAAGAGGAAAAGGATTTATCAAAGTCAAAAAGTCTTAGAGACGAGAAGTGAAGAAGTGGAATGAGAGAGAAATTAAATATTAGAGCTGAAACAATCGATTATTAATCGATTTGAAGCTTTTTTCATGATTAAAACAAGATTTCTGATTGTTTTTAGCTTCTTAAATGTGAAGATTTTCTTTGTTTCTTTGCTCCAAATAAACAAAGAAATCATTGAAACTGGATCATTTTGGTTTGTGGACAAAAACAAAAACATTAGAGAACATTGTTATTTCCAGGTTTGACAAACACTGATCATTTTATGGACCAAACCATTCATCGATTAATCATGAAAATAACTGTTAGTTGCAGCTCTATTAAATATTAAAGCTATTTTTTCGGTACAGTAGGTTTTATGGTCTTTTATATAGATTTTAATCTGGTTTTATCCTGTATTAAAGGTACTTTTGGAGTGCGACCGTGCCTTAAATCGCTTTCCTTTTTCAACACAATGACAAGTTTACGTTTATTCGTCTAATTCCTGTACTATATTTTGAACAGATTGTGAAAAGTAATGATTTCCTGCAACAGGATCACAAGAGAAAGCCGATTTTTAAGCACCTAGAGGTTTTTTTGAGGCAATTATCCCTCATATTTTCCATTTCATGGAAGTTATTTGGTATCTTTTCATATCTAAAATACAAAAATACAATGCATGGAGATACAGTGCAGGTAGAAAGTAGGCAAACGTCTGAATTAATAACACTGAAGTCATCCAACTTTGCCAAAAAGGCAAAATAATCTTAAATCTGATCCTTTATTTCAGTGGGATTATTTTTCTAGGACACAGAGACAGACGTGTGACACATGTGATAGAATATTATGTCACACATCATGTTCTTTTCTTTATTAGGCCGTGTAAACATTATCAAACCAACGAGGAGTTTGAATAATGCAAAAATCATGCTTTTTTTTTTTCAATCTCAACTGTGAATTTTCACACCACTCCCACAGTCTCTCTGTGTGTGTGTGTGTGTGTTAAAAGACAAAAACCTTACAAATGTGCAGCTGCAGTTTGAACAAAAAGCTGTGTGTTAAATCACAACACATCACAATAACGCCTCTCAAAACTCATCAGCGCTAAATAAAAGATTGAACAAAATGATGGCACAGAGCCGTCGGCACAGCTCGACTGCGACTGTGACGTTTAATCGCAGCCTCTGGTTTCACCTGGAACACTGAGTACATTACAGGGCTGTTTACAAGGAGAAATGTGTGAAAACACATGAAGCTGTGAGGTTTTTCAAATGACTGAAGCCTCACTTTCATTAAAGGAAGACAGTTTTCACTTGGTTTTATAATCATTTAGTTTCCTCCTACACAAACCACTGAAGCAACTGTGGTCAGAGACAGAACTATATGAAGAAAGATCAAAGTACACGAGAGGGTAAGTGAAACAATGACTAATTTCATCGATTACACCGGTCAACACCAAATGTATTGTTTTAAAGTGGACCTAAAACGGAAGTTCCACTTAAAGCGGTGAAACTTGTTCTTTAGTGTGTATCTGTGTCATTACCTAGTTTATGAAGGTTCTAAACAAACAGTTCAGCCACTGCTGAGAATGCTGTGGTTGTATTGTAATCTCAGGCTCAGTGAGATCTCTGAAAAAACCCAGTCCGGTTAAAAGTCATACTTTGGTATGTCGTCCAAAACTTGTAAAAAAAAAAAGTTAAAAAAAAATTCTGTCCAAAATTTGAAAAAAAGGTCAAAAAGAAATTTGGTCCAAAATTTGAAAAAAAAGTCAAAAAATGTTTTTGTCCAAAATTAAAAAAAAAAAAAAAAAGTCATACGTATGTCGTCCAAAATATGAAATAAAAAATCCCCAAAAAAATTTGTTCAAAATTTGGAAAAATTATTTAAAAAAGTCATACCACGGTATGTCGTCCAAATTTTTTTTTTAAGTAAAAAAAATGTCAAAATTTTGAAAAAAAAAAAAAAAAAAGTCATACGTATGTAATTTTTTTTTTTTAAAAAGTCAAAATAAAATTTTGTCCAAATTTTGAAAAAAAAAAAAAAGTCATACGTATGTCGACCAAAATTTGAAAGAAAAAGTCAAAAACATTTTTTGTCCAAAGTTTGAAAAAAAAAAAAAGTCATACAGTAAGTAAGTCTGGTTATTTAAATGTTTCTCCTAAAACCTTTTTTGGATGAGAAATATTAACTGATGTGACAAAAATGTCATTAATTTAGTCAGAAGATCAGATTTTTCAAAATCAAATGAGCATAAAAACCTGAACTGATTGAGAAACATGGACTCAGCAGCGCAACATGGTCCTAATTCAGTTGAAAAGACAGAGACAACTTGGAGGTTTTCTGCAGAGGAAACAAATCTGCTCTTTTAAAAGAAGAGAAAGAATAAAACCACACACACACACACGCAGAGTTTCACTGTCAATACATAAAAGAATCCACCGCTGACTTTAGTTCAGACCCAGTGCAGTTACATTCTCTTGCTTCAGCGTTACAACACTCTTTACCTCAGATCTGAGAGGGCCTGACCTCACGCAGCCAAACATGTGCTGGGAAACATTTGACACGGAAACAATGTGATCTGATCCTGTGCTGCCGGGTGACACATGTAGGACACAATGTAGCCAGATGTCACCAACGCAGAACGTGGTTCAGGTGATCGGATCAGAACGGAGGTGAGGTGTGTCCGTAAGCACATCACTCACCAGCTCTGACCACATTAAGGCCATATTTAAACAAACTAAACAAACAATCATCTACAGTTTGCTTAATCATCTGCTCCATTTTTAACAGAGAGACAAAAAAAAGCCCATGTTTTAGTCGACTTTGACCCGACAGACACCGACAGACACCGACAGCAGTGAACTCTCGGTCATGAGACTCTGACACGGCTTCTCAATACATGAGGGATCAATTATTGACGAGGTCTCTGACCTCTGAAAAATCAAGGACAAGTTGTACTGTATTGGTGTACATTGTTTTACATACATTTGTGTATATATATATATATATTTTTTTTTTGATTGTGTAATTCTATGATATTTTAAAGTGGGTCAGGACCGAAAAAGCATTATGCTTCTGCCTGCTGCTTCTCCAATGCATAATTTTTTTTATTTTATTTTGCTTGACAGAATCGATTCATCTGCTTTATTATTAAAAAATAAAATCAAGTTTAATAAAAAAAAAAAAAAATGAATAAACTGTTCTGGAACCAGTTCCAATGCAAGAAATAATGGCACAGGCTTTTATTTTGTTAACAAAGGGCCCAGAGGAAGAGACATTTATAGAAGCAGAGATTATGACGCCTAATATGGGTTTAATAAAACGTGTCACGTAGCATTAATTTGTCTAAAAATGTTCTTTAAAATAAAGATGAAAGAATAAGGAGAGTCATTTGACTTGAGCTGATTTGTCATAAAGTGCTGAAACAGCTTCAGGTCTTCAGGGTGACATTTTTGTTTTTGTGCCATGACGCAACGACACGGCTGCACTTTGAAGTTTGTGCCCTAGTTCTCTCAGAGATGATGATGATGATGAGTGTCGGGAAACAGAATCAGAGATGAGGATTACATCTTTGTGTTTCCTCAACTTTAGATTTATACTATGAGTCATAATAATAATATGAGCAGATTTATTCACGTCTACAAGCAGTGATGGTGACTTTGTACTGGAACAGTCTATTATAGACCGAGTAGGGGTGTGCCAAAACAAATCCATTCACATAAGAATCGAGATTCTCATTGACTACGATATAAAATGTCCCAGAATCTGCACTTTTATTTGTGTTACTTGTGCAATAATTATGTGATATTGCTTTTATGCAGCAGTTACAACAATTCCATCTTAGCATGGATAAATATTTAAATAATGTTTAAATTAATGTTTAGAGTAGATCGTCCTTTGCACACCTATAGATTTAAGCAGTAACATTATCAATCAAATCGTAACCCCAAAAATTCGGAATCGGATCGTGAGAAAAAGTAAAGAAAAATTGGTCGAAAATTAGAAAAAAAAAGTCATACTGCGATATGTTGTCCAAAATTAGAAAAAAAAGTAAAAAAAAATGTTTTGTCCAAAATTAGAAAAAAAAGTAAAAAAAAAATGTTTTGTCCAAAATTTGAAAAAAAGTCATACCGCGATATGTCGTCCAAAATTTGAAAAGAAGTAAAAACATTTTTTTGTCAAAAATAAAAAAAAAAAGTAAAAAAGAAAATTTGGTCCAAAATTTGGAAAAAAAAAATTTGTTCCAAAATTTGAAAAAAAAAATTTGGTCCAAAATTTGAAAAAAAAAATTTGGTCCAAAATTTGAAAAAAAAAAAATTGGTCTAAAATTGAAAAAAAAAAGGAAAAAAGAAAATTTGGTCCAACATTTGGAAAAAAAAAATGTGTTCCAAAATTTGAAAAAAAAAATTTGGTCCAAAGAAGTAAAAACATTTTTTTTGTCAAAAATAAAAAAAAAAAAGTAAAAAAGAAAATTTGGTCCAAAATTTGGAAAAAAAAATTTGGTCCAAAATTTGAAAAAAAAAATTTGTTCCAAAATTTGAAAAAAAAAATTTGGTCCACAATTTGAAAAAAAAAATTTGGTCCAAAATTTGAAAAAAAAAATTTGGTCTTAAATTGAAAAAAAAAAAAAAAGTCCTACCACGATATGTCGTCCAAAATTTGAAAAAAAAGTAATAAACTATTTTTGTCCAAAATTTGAAAAAAAAGTAATAACGCGGTATATCGTTCAAAATTTGGAAAAAAATAAGTCTAAAAAGTTTTTGTTCAGAATTTGAAAAAAAAAAAGGAAACGATGGTTTTACGACTATTGAGCTTCAAATCAACACTGAGAGACGGCTCACTATCCTTCACACTTAAGTGGAGAAACTTTAAACCTTCAGATTCAGACAGAGAGATATTTTCAGACGGGGTAAGTTTTCCAAGGCCACTCGTCGTCCTTGTTGAAAATATCCTCTCCTTGTGTTTGGGAACAGGAAGAACACAAACACTGATGTCCCTGCAGGCGATTAGAGACGGAAGAACACGCCGTCGCAACGACCCTGACCTCTGACCTGGAGCGTCCTCTGCTGACGTCACACAGGAACAGAAAGAGAATTCACTTTAAAGATTCTCAGACTTCACAGAGCTGAAGACGGAACAATCAGAGAGGAAATAACCTCAGTGAGAGTTTCTGAAGGAGAACCCAGGAGGTTGTTTCCCTCCTCCTGGGTCTTCACAGTGTTACCTTCAGCACTGTTTTCTCACATGAAGCATCCTCAGTTATGGGATGGAGCACAGGACAATAATGGAATATAGACCTCTGGACGTTCTGACCCGTCTCCTGCACGACAAAACTAATACTTTTGAAAGAATATGGAAATAACTCCTTGATTAAAACAATGAAAACGTTCTGCTTTAATGACACACGTGTCTTACGTACGTCTGTATACTGAAAAATAACTAGAGGGGTGATAGTCGACGACTACTAATGCTCCTCGCTGAGTCCATGCGCCCGTCCAAGTGCAGCTGTGACCTTGGAAAGTAGGTCAAGGTCACCCATCTTCAAACTTGTCCAAGATACTTGTAAGAGGCATCCACAGTGCCAGTTTGGCAGCAATACAATAAATATTTGTCAAGTTATCGCGTTGACAAGGTTGAAAAGTGCCGTTTTTTGGCTATTTTTCAAGTTACAAGTGCAGCTGTGACCTTGGAAAGTAGGTCAAGGTCACCCATCTTCGAACTTGTCCAAGATACTTGTAAGAGGCATGGACAGTGCCAGTTTGGCAGCAATACAATAAATATTTGTCAAATTATCGCGTTGACAAGGTTGAAAAGTGCCGTTTTTTGGCTATTTTTCTAGTTTCAAGTGCAGTTGTGACCTTGGAAAGTAGGTCAAGGTCACCGATCTTCGAACTTGTCCAAGATACTTGTAGGTGGCATCCACAGTGCCAGTTTGACATCAATATGTTGAATAAGTGCCGTTTACACATTTCTCACATTTCCCCGCAAAAAAAACACGTAAAAATTCACGAAAAAAAAAAAAAAAAAGGTTTTTGGACAAAACGAAAAAAAAACGCCTGGAGATATTCACCCACTAAACAATCCTGTAAAATGTGAAGGACGTACGCGCACAGGAAGGTATTTATTTTAGTCCGGACGGACGGAACGGTGCAAACGATATATGCTCCGCATATATTTAAAGGCGCCATATGTAAGAATGTGGCCAAAAACAGTTACTACATTCAAATTCAAAACACCGAGGTCTTTTTAGGTGTCGTTTTCTGACGTAACTGGCAACCCGCGGTCGCTCGGCAGCTGAGACTCTACTGACTGCAACGATTGGTAGACGGCGGTAGGTGGCGCCACATGACGCCAAAATTTGATATATTTCAAAACATAAACATGATTTGCAGTCTGCAAAATATTGTTTTTTTAATGCAAATATTTTGTCTGTACTGTTGTTGTTGGTGAGTTCAGTTTGTTATATGAACATTATTCCTGAGTCTCTGTGACATATTAGGAGGATTTTATGATTTATTACATAATGAACCTTTAATTAAAAGTGAAATTACACATTTTTTAAATGACTGTAAAAAAGTCATAAAATACACAAATAACCTACTTAAAGGTGCCATATGTAAGAATGTGGCCCAAAACGGTTACTACACTCAAATTCCATATACAGAGGTCTTTTTAGGTTTGGTTTTCAGACGTAACTGGCAACCCGTGGTTGCTCGGCAGCTCAGACTCTACTGACTGCAATGATTGGTAGACTGCGGTAGGTGGCGCTACATGACGCCAAAACATGATTTGCAGTCTGCAAAAAAATGTTTTTATGCAAATATTTTGTCTGTACTGTTGTTGTTGGTGAGTTCAGTTTGTTATATGAACATTATTCCTGAGTCTCTGTGACATATTAGGAGGATTTTACGGCCAGTTGCTTTAGATTTATTACATAATGCACCTTTAAATAGAGAGGAAATCCCTCCCTGAGGAGCTTGAGGGACGGTCAGTTTGTCTAAATTGTTGTTTTTTACTTTTCAGCAGCAGAAAAGACATTAGTGCAGACGATCTCCTGCTTATTTACGCAGATATAAATATCACCAGAGTCGTATATAATGCGTGTGCGTGGGTGAACTCTGTCACAGAGCCAAGCTGCTGTGATTGACAGTCCGGGGTGAGAGGGAATTAAAACACAGCAGTGAGTCGAGTATGTGTAACATGTAAATGTGTGTGTGTGTGTGTGTGTCGTGTCACAACACATCTAACAGAATTATCAAAGTCAACAACCTTCAGAGATTAACCTTCAAGTTGTTTATCGCTTCACACGTAAAGAAGAAGAAGAAGAAGAAGACGCTCGCGTGCTTTTAACGACATCAAACATGTCATCGTCGCGCTTTATTATTTGCATATTAAATAAAGTTGCAGCGTTGTGCGCTCGCACACACACACACACACACACGATCGCATCGTGAGCATCAAAAGGCAAAGAAATCTTTCAGCTGCTCCTGGTTTACAGAACAAAGCAGGTTTAACACGGTTTGACACTTTGACTAAATCATGATGAGGAGGAGGAGGAAGAGGAGGAAGAGGAGGAGGAGGCTGTGATGAAACCAACAGATTCTAAAAAGGTGTAAAAACCCTTTGCTCAGGGTCAGTCGTCATATAATGCAGTTTGGTCACTTGGCCTCCGTTTGGTGCAGCAGGTATGATGAACACAGACAGTAAGCAACAAAATAAACATACCGAAGAATCTTTAATGGGCCAAACCAACTCTAGAGCAGAGGGGGGATGCGATCCAACCCTAACTGACAGCTAAAGGTGTAGAGCAGGTTTGAGCCAAACAGCTCCTGCAGCCAGATGTGATGATATGTGGGATTGCAAAGTGTGGATGCTTACATAGAAGAGGGCAACAGCTACATAATGAATTGCACGAGCAATGTGCAGTAATATGCACACACCCACACACACACACACACACACACACACACACACAGAAAAAAAATCTGAAATTGAGCCAGATTGAGTTTTTTTCTCCACTGCTTCGTTTTCTATGAATTTAAATTTGGTGTCAATATTTACAAACAGCACTTTTTTAAGAAGCAAACAAAAATTAACTACAAATTCAAAAAACACAAATTGCAAATTAAAGATTGATTTAATCATACAAAAAATATTGTATTCTATTTGTTTGAAAATACTAATGTTGGAATTTTGTTTGCTCCGACTCTTTCGCGTTAGCGCTCCCCGACTTGTTCTTTGACCGTAGGCGGGGCCTAAGGAAGCTGCATGCTGATTGGCTCTTGAGGTTTGGAGCGACAGGATCTAATGTTTATGATCTGACAAACGTTTGATACCAACAATTATTTTGTCGGAGTGTGTTCCAAAATACCGTGACTATTTCCGCGCCATTGAGCTGTTGTTTGCCTCTTAAGAAGAAAAATAGTGTTGTTTGAAAATAATGACACATATCTAATCCCATAGTTGTCAAACTGTAATTTAAAAAATATTAAAAATGACAAACCACAGACTTTTAGACTTTCAGGCTGGGATTATCCCTCACAACAAGTTCCAAGATCAACTTCTCTGGCATCAGATGAGAGAGAGTTGAGTTAGTGTTGTACAGGTTGAACTTAGTAAGATTTAAACCTTTACTGTAGCAGCTGAGCCTGACTTTGTGAGTGCTGACGCAGGCTAACACAGGCTAACACAGGCTAACACAGGCTAACGCTGTCAGAGCACAGTTTGTGCAATCATTAGCTCCAAAGCTAAACAAACACATGACTGACATCAAGGTTAACGTCTGCTCTGTGACTCAATCATACGATCATTTTCAGACGTGGAGTCGTCTCCGTTACCACCTTGATTCTAACTCTAACATTCCAAAGAAATACAGAGTTAGTTTGAATGAATGAACGAACTATAAGAGGAGATAGAGGATGAAATTACGACTGACTTCTTTATCAGTTTGTGTGCAGTGCAAACAGACGCAGCAGATGCTTTTCTGTTGATTTTAAAACAGCGTTAGCTGCTCAGTGAGTGTGTGATGAGACATGTCTGCGACTTATCAAATAAACTAAAACCTAAAAAATTGTTGTCTTTAAGATTTTTAATTTGACAAAAATGTCTCTGAAGTCAGAAATCATTATCAATCAAATCGTAGCCCCAAAATTCGGAATCGTGAGATGTGAGAAAAAAGTAAAAAAAAATGTTGTCTAAATTTTTTAAAAAAGTCAAAAAAATGTTTTTGTCCAAAATTTGAAAAAAAAAAAAAAAAGTAATACCGTCCAATTTTTTTTTTTTTTAAGTTTTAAAAAATTGTCCAAAATTTGAAAAAAAGTAAAAAAAAAATGTTTTGTCCAAAATTTGAAAAAAAAGAAAGAAAAAGTAAAAAAAAACAAATTTTGGACCCAAAGAAAAATTTGGTCCAAAATTTGAAAAAAAAGTAATAAAAAATGTTTTGTCCAAAATTTGAAAAAAAGAAAATGTAATACCGCGGTATATCGTCCAAAATTAAAAAAAAAAAGTAATGTAAAGTATATTGCCGTCTAAATTTGACAAAAGTGTCTCTGAAGTCACATTTCCATTCATATTTGCTGTATTACCAACAGAATAAAGCCTGAGTTATTACTGCTCTTCAATCTGCTTCAGCTTCACAATAAATAACGTTACATTTATCCTTTAAAAAACATCATTAAATTTGGACCATTTGTCAGCGACTTTTCATCCAAAATGAGCCACTGCATGTGCAGCACAACACAATTAGCAGCAGGAGCTGCGGCTTCATAATAACAACCAGATAAAAAAGGCCAATTATTTCCTTGCCTCTCATTTACAAAACAACAAAGGCTGTTTTTCGCTGTAGCGTTAAACTCACCGACCGCAACTTAAACCTCTGACACGACCACTTCTGTGAAGTCGTGATTTAAACTGGGCAAAAATAGACCTTGAACGCGTTATTTACGTAGAGATTAGTGTGTAACGCATCCGGCTAAAGCTTCACGATCAACGGGTTTTTCCCTGCAGGACGCGGAGCTGTTAAAGATCAGCTCAGGTTTAACTTTGATCTCTGTGCTCTCTGCACAGTGCTGCGTCATGTTCTTCAGTCAACAACGGCCACAAATCATCACAGCGAGTGGTTTCTGAGGACAGAGGCAACAGAACAACTGGAAAGAGGAAACCCATTAAAGCTGAAGAGCAGGTTCAAGTCCAAGAGGAAACCCCTCGACAGCACTAGGAAAATGACAAATGATGAGTTTTCTGCACTGCTATTAGTGCACAACATACTGCGCTCTGTCATGACTTCAGTCTGATGTAATGGTTGGTGTTTTCTCTACAGCTGCATCTCCACAAACTCTGCACAGACGTACTTATTAACACTGATTGTAAGAGCATAAACGCTGGTTTTGACAACAGAATCGGGATGTAGAGGTCGCGTAAGGTCGACGCGACAGCGGATCGGAGCAATGATCTGCAATTTTAAAGCTCACATAGAGTGGTCCTGTTGCACATATATGTTAGTTATGGAGGTCTACTTACATACATTAACTTTTTTTTATGCTCAAAAACCTCCTAGTTGCTGTAAACGAGCCGATAGAAATCTCTCTTTTCTGACGCTGTTCCTCAGCCGCGATATTTCAGACATAAATCTTACCCCCAGAAGACAGACTGTGTTGTGATTGGCCAGCCAGCGTAGAGCCTTGCCAACTGTCTTGTGATTGGCCAATACCCGGAAGTGACATATTCAGCACACCCGCTCTCAGAAGCACAGCTCCCCCCTCTGGAACGGTGGATGCACTGCTCCTCATTATCATAACATTGTTTTAACAGTGTTTAAAGGTCACATAGAGTGGTCCTGTTGCAAATATATGTTAGTTATGGAGGTCTACTTACATACATTAACTTTTTTTTATGCTCAAAAACCTCCTAGTTGCTGTAAACGAGCCGATAGAAATCTGTGTTTTCTATTTCAGACATAAATCTCACACCCAGAAGACAGAGTGTGTTGTGATTGGCCAATACCCGGAAGTATACATATGTAAGATATATGTGGCCAAAAACGGTTACTACACTCAAATTCAAAACACCGAGGTCTTTTAGGTTTTCTGTTTCTGACGTAACTGGCAACCCGTGGTTGCTCTGCAGCTGAGACTCTACTGACTGCAATGATTGGTAGATGGCGGTAGGTGGCGCCACATGACGCCGAAACATGATTTCAAAACATGATTTGCAGTCTGTAAAATATTTTTTTAATGCAAATATTTTGTCTGTACTGTTGTTGTTGGTGAGTTCAGTTTGTTATATGAACATTATTCCTGAGTCTCTGTGACATATTAGGAGGATTTTATGGCCAGTTGCTTTACATTTATTACATTATGCACCTTTAAGTACAGAAAATCTGCAAAAAAATGTATAATATACAGATAATTTATTCACATAAACTTCTTTTTAGGCCAAGAAAACAGAGGAAGCAGTAGACGTAGATGCTAGGATTCTGTTTTCTAGGTCGGTGAAGGCCAGAATAACGCTGGATTTTAACTATTACAGAGAAATGATGTTATATGAACATTATTCCTGAGTCTCTGTGACATATTAGGATGAGCCAGTTGCTTAAAATTTATTACATAATGCACCTTTAAATGCCGACATATTGCCAATAACAATGTGTAAAATGTCAATACAGTTGTTTTTAGACGACTGAAGTCGTTCATTTTTGATTTATCTCCAACTTATGTCAATAATTCATAAACTAACATCGTTTTCAGACGTTGGACGTTGAACCAACAGAAGCACTTTAGCACTTTAGCCTCAGACCGGCTGTGTTTACTGTGCTCGGCGATGCGTGGCGGTCAGCGCGGCGGCGGCGGCGGCGGCGCTTCATTCAGACTGTGACGGCTGCAAGTTTCTTTGTTTGCGCTGATTCGTAGGTTTAAAAAAAAAAACGCTCGCCGTGCCACGCGTCAGGACGACGACGAGGTTGAGCCGTGTTCATGGAAACTAGTTCAATAAATGTGAATTTGTCAATAAAAATAAAAAAAGAGTTAGTGTTATAGTGATATTGTTAAAAATGCAAACGCAGCTCTACTTTCTGCTGTTATTTGACTTGAATGAGTTTTTTTTTTTGCCTGTACACATGTAAACAAGATACTGAGTGTTCTGTTTGCCTGTGACAGACATGCATTGGCTTGCCTCTGTGTGTGTGTGTGTGTGTGTGTGTGTGTGCAGGATTAGTGTGTGAATGTGTGTATTTGTGTCTCTCAAACAGGTTTGGAAAGGAATGCAGAACCGGTGTAATCCAGTCTTGGTTCATTTTCACTATTGTCATGGAGTCAAAAGCCTGCAGTGCTGTGTGCCAGTATGGTGGGGGGGGGGGGGGGGGGGCTGTGTGCGGGGGGGCCTCATCACAAACCACATCAGGACGACAAATACACGGCACTATATGTTACTGATTATTATCTGGGTACATTTAAACCGACTTGTTTTCATAAAATGTCTTTGAGTCAATGTCAGTATCAACGTCTTCCATCCACGAGCTCGGGATCAGCAGATAATAGCATAAGCGTAAAACAACAATATCGCACAGACTAATGTGCAACGATTTGATTTCACAAATTGCAATTAACTCGGCGTCGGTGGAGGAAACAGCCAACGAAGCGCTTCCCCGAGGAAACAAACCCAGACTGCGTAGTTTTGTGTTTATCTGATCTCGACTGTTTCCGTCTGGGAGGTTTTAACGAAGTTAAAAAAATCAACTCATGTTCATTTATTTTACTTGGAGAAGCGTTTAAAAAAAGGTCAACAACGGTTTCCCATGACCCGACACTGCGGGGTTTCGATAACTTAGTGAACAGCAGTTGACGACAGCTCTGCGGTTAGAACTGGTTGAACAGGATGGTTCAGACACAAGGATTCTTCTTCTTCTTCTTCTCTCTATGGCAACAGAAACATGTTAAACCCAGAAGATTATATAATCATAATATATCGTAGCTGACTTGAGGCAGCGCAAATAATGGATGTCCACCAATGAACAAACCTGACCTTTATGACTAGAAAAGGACAAAGAGCATTTCCTCAACAACACAGTTAGCATAAAGGCCACGTTATTTCTACACCTGCGTAACCACGGAGACCCCTCCAGCCTTCATAGTTCTCCGTCGTGGTGCCGGATACGCACTGCAATTTCCCACCAACGATCAGTAGGGGTCGCTACGCATGGTGGTTGTGCTTCTGGCTACAGTGATCAATGGCGTCCGAGAGAGAAAGACTGTTGTTGTTGTTGCAGCTGAATAACATCGAAACACAGATGCTTCTGATACAAAAACGGAGACGTGAAAGACCGAGGAGACGTGTCCGGAGGTGGTCTGTACGTCCACTACCTCATATTAATCATCAGGGCGCCCACCGCATGCCCGCGGATGCCGCCCAGAAACTGGCTGAGGACCAATCGCAGCCCTTGCCGTCTCCGTTGTCCCTTGACGGAGTGACGGATACTTGTATTTCATGCAGTCGGAGACGACGGAGAGGCTCTCCGTAGATGACGTAGAGGGCCCTGCGTAGCCGATGTAGAGGGCCCTGCGTAGCCGACGATGAGGGCCCTGCGTAGCCGACGCTGAGGGGCCCTGCGTAGCCGACGCTGAGGGCTCTGCGTAGCCGACGATGAGGGCCCTGCGTAGCCGACATTGAAGGTTCTCCGTAGCCGACGTAGAGGGCCCTGCGTAGCCGACGATGAGGGCCCTGCGTAGCCGACGCTGAGGGCCCGGCGTAGCCGACGCTGAGGGCCCGGCGTAGCCGACGCTGAGGGCCCGGCGTAGCCGACGATGAGGGCACTGCGTAGCCGACGCCGAGGGCCCTACGTAGCCGACGCCGAGGGCTCTGCGTAGCCGACGCCGAGGGCCCTGCGTAGCCGACGCTGAGGGCCCTGCGTAGCCGACGCAGAGGGCCCAGCGTAGCCGACGCTGAAGGCCTTGCGTAGCCGACGCTGAGGGCCCTGCGTAGCCGACGCTGAGGGCTCTGCGTAGCCGACGTAGAGGGCCCTGCGTAGCCGACGTAGAGGGCTCTGCGTAGCCGACGATGAGGGCCCTGCGTAGCCGACATTGAAGGTTCTCCGTAGCCGACGTAGAGGGCCCTGCGTAGCCGACGATGAGGGCCCTGCGTAGCCGACGCTGAGGGCCCGGCGTAGCCGACGATGAGGGCCCTGCGTAGTCGACGTAGAGGGCCCTGCGTAGCCGACGATGAGGGCCCTGCGTAGCCGACGATGAGGGCCCTGCGTAGCCGACGCTGAGGGCCCTGCGTAGCCGACGATGAGGGCCCTGCGTAGCCGACGCCGAGGGCCCTACGTAGCCGACGCCGAGGGCTCTGCGTAGCCGACGTAGAGGGCCCTGCGTAGCCGACGCCGAGGGCCCTACGTAGCCGACGCCGAGGGCTCTGCGTAGCCGACGTAGAGGGCCCTGCGTAGCCGACGCTGAGGGCCCGGCGTAGCCGACGATGAGGGCCCTGCGTAGCCGACGTAGAGGGCCCTGCGTAGCCGACGCTGAGTGCTCTGCGTAGCTGACGATGAGGGCCCTACAAAGCCGACGCTGAGGGCTCTGCATAGCCGACGTAGAGGGCCCTGCGTAGCCGACGTAGAAGGCCCTGCGTAGCCGACGATGAGGGCTCTGCGTACCCGACTCTGAGTGCCCTACGTAGCCGAGTGCCCTACGTAGCCGACGTAGAAGGCCCTGCGTAGCCGACGATGAGGGCTCTGCGTAGCCGACACTGAGGGCCCTGCGTAGCCGACGATGAAGGCCCTGCGTAGCTGACGATGAGGGCCCTACAAAGCCGACGCTGAGGGCTCTGCATAGCCGACGTAGAGGGCCCTGCGTAGCCGACGTAGAAGGCCCTGCGTAGCCGACGATGAGGGCTCTGCGTACCCGACTCTGAGTGCCCTACGTAGCCGAGTGCCCTACGTAGCCGACGTAGAAGGCCCTGCGTAGCCGACGATGAGGGCTCTGCGTAGCCGACACTGAGGGCCCTGCGTAGCCGACGATGAAGGCTCTGCGTACCCGACTCCGAGTGCCCTACGTAGCCGAGTGCCCTACGTAGCCGAGTGCCCTACGTAGCCGACGTAGAGGGCCCTGCGTAGCCGACGCCCTACGTAGCCGACGTAGAGGGCCCTGCGTAGCCGACGTAGAGGGCCCTGCGTAGCCGACGTAGAGGGCCCTGCGTAGCCGACGTAGAGGGCCCTGCGTAGCCGACGCTGAGGGCCCTGCGTAGCTGACGTAGAGAACTTTACGCAGGAGTATAAATTGGGCTTTAGAGAACCTCAGACTAAATAACGTGTGCACTGGTGGTCAGTGGAGAGGAAGTAAAGGGAGACGTATTCATATTATGCTCCGACTACTATTACCAGTTCAATAGAAGTCAGAGCATAATATGAGGCACTCAATCCTCCCTGGGTATTCCGTCAACTTAACCAAATAAGATCAGCCTTGAAACTAAAGTCAACAAAGAAAACAGATAAGCAGCATCACAGTTCCCCCACAATAGCTTTGCTGCTCCATGTTTGCATGAGAAGAAGTAGAAGAAAAACTCCTCTGAACTGATTCTCAGACCAGTTTGGCCTAATTCTTGGCCTCGAGCATCAGAAGATCTTTTTTAAAAAAGCCGAGGTATTTTCTTCTCGGTGTGACACAGAAAAATGCCGTCCAGTCACATTTGTTTCTGATGCTCATCTCCACCACGAGCACCGCAGTGCAGCTCTAGCTCAGTCCTGTCTGGCAATAAATCACTGGAGGATAAGAAGAAGTAGAACATGGAGACTGCGACCTCTGAGTACAACAGCGCTGAGCTGGATGTGTTCGATGTGTTGTTTTAGCAGCGCTTTTAACGACCATCGAGGATCATTATTTCCTCAACCACGTTCTTGGACCACGTCCAGGAAATACAAGAAACATGTTTGCATTTTTTAAAATAACACATTTTTCTGGGAAAGAAAACCTTCCACACGTTATACAGCGTGACCTACGCTTACACAAGCCTCATTAACCGTATCTGTTAAAAACCCTGTGTTTGTTCTGCTTTACGTGTGCGGTGGAAAAAGGTCCATCGCACCGAGTTTATTCAGGACGGGCTCGAGCGTTACTGACGAAAACTCAAAAAATATAACTTTCAGTCGCGTCATTTCAACCCAAACGCTCAACGATCGCAGACTTTGACAGACGTCAAAACAACAAAAGACGGCGGCGCCCAAAGGCAAAGAAGCCGAGACGCTGAAGCTTCAGAACGCGACGCATTACCTAACGTTCTGAGCCTCGTTTGTTTGACTAATGCGTCGTTTTTCCCGTGAGAAAGGGAAGGGAGTGTGAACGTGTTCAACATGAAGACGCTAAATGTTTTTCCTCAGCTCCTCCTCCGCTCAGCGAGGACGCGTTAAGTCAACAGATTATTGCAAATGAAAGGAATAGCGCGCACAAAAGCAGCTGCAACAACAACAACAAAGCTAGTATTTAATTCATAGCTACACTTAAAATAACTTTGCATGTCGTCTCCATACGAATTGGCTCTCATTCAACTGGAGAACCGGTTTTAATTGACGTATTCTTATCCTCAAACTCTTCTATGAATGTTTTCAAAAGCTATTTGAGGTAAACAACACTCCTGATCATCAACAGTTGACACTAAGAGTGAATTCCAATTCCTTTTCGCAATCCTCAATCTCAAAAATGCTCTCCCTCTAGTCCAAGGGCCAAGTTTAAGGGCTGTATCGCCCTCAATATTGAGATTTTCCGAGACCACATCTTGGGAGCAAGGGCTACCCAGAATGCATTGCGTGTTTTGACGTAACAAAGATGGCGTCGAAAGCAGCGAAAACGAGTTACGCTACAAATGAAGTGTTTTCTTTGTTAATAGAGATATAAAAATGATGAAAACCATTGTATTATCTTAGTTTAGGCCCAGATTATGGATTACTGACGTCATTGTTGCGTAACATATATTTTTATTTTACGATCTTTTTTCAATAAGTCGTGGTGTGTGGTAACTGTCAGCTGAATATTTGTATGAGTATCATCTTATAACTAACTGACAACCTAATAACTTGACTGACAAACGGATCAGAATAAATAATCCTGACGTAAATGTGTTCTTCTTCTTCTTCTTCTTTTTTCGGAGTTGACAGACTGGACGCAGCTTTGGCGTTATTCTGCCCCCTACAGTCTGAAGACGTATCTGCATTTAAGGGGTGTCCCATTTCTGTCAAGTGACAAAATAACCCTCAACACTTGGTTTTGAGGGTCAGTTAAGATTAAGGGTTAAGATAGATAATGGAATTGGCCCTAAAAGCCTGCATATATATTAAAATATGAAAAAAAAATATTAAAGTGGTGAGCGAGCAAAATACCAACCTACACTTTGTGTAAAATACAGTATTACTGTTCTGTAACATCAAAAGAAATTATATCCTGCGTGGAGTGCGTCGAGCGTCCGTTTCCAGGTGTGTTAGCGTAGCCGAGTCTGCTGCACCGTCTCAGTCTAATCTGCTTCTAAAGCCATAATAACAGCGCGCTGTAATTGTGTGGCGTGTACACTAACAGATATATAAACTCACACAGCAGCACAATGTGGTGTGAGTTTACTTAATCAAGCGTAAAATGTAAAATGCGACAGTGAGAGAGTTCCCGTCCTGCTGTAAATCTATCCATCGCCTAATTTACCAAGAAAAGAATTTCCTCACTCTGAGCTTTTTTTTTCCCTCTCTCTCATTTTATCTCTCACTCTCACAAAAACTCCCTCCCGTTCTCTTCGACCGGATTATTTTGAACAGATGAATAAAACTCCCTCTGATTGTTTTCGGTGTTGCTGACGACGACCAACGCCGTCTCTGCCGGACCTTTTTATCTGCCGCTAACAGCCGTCGCGCCGACTCTGCACGTTTGGGAAGTTTTCTGCAACCAAAACGGCTCAGGAAGCGACAAACGACACGTCCACCTGAGCTCGTTATGTTACATTCCTTTATGCAACAAACGACAACAACAAACCGACAACAGAGGCTTACTTTTCACTTCCCTTCAGTCCGACTCATTCCCTGTGCACAAATCACTTTATTTACGTGCAAAATATCACATTTAAAGACAGATAAGAAGCTCTATGACTCATTTACATGCACGGTTTAACCGTAGTCTGACTAAGTCGGGCAATCGGACAACTTGATGCGTATTAAATCAGTTTCCTGTTGATGTTTAGGTCACATTTAAACAAACAAAAGGTGAACTGGATCATGCTGTGGTTCAATATGTACCTGATGTACATGTTAATCGTGATTTAAATGAAGTCAAGCTAGTCTGACTAAGCGTACACATGCAGCAGTAATCGGACTATGAATCGCTTTATCCAGTTATGCTAGTCTGACTAAGACTAGCTCGATTTTAGTCGAACTAAAGTGTTTATATTACATGAAGAAAACCAAATTATTGCCTTTGGATAACTCTAGAGCTGAAACAATTATTCAATAGTCAACTATTTTGATCAGTTTGAAGCTTTTTTCGTGATTAAAACACAGTTTTTGCTTCTTAAATGTGAATATTGTCTGGTTTCTTTGCTCCATAAAACAAAGAAATCATTAAAAGTGAATCATTTTGACATAGAGAACATCATCATGTCCAGGTTTGACAAACACCGATCGACAGTTTATAAGATAACATGCAGCTCTGTCTTAGTCTGACTATAATCAGACTTTTAACACAGCTGGTGACATCAGTAACGTATTGTAACAGGAAGTGTGAATCAGAGTGATCCTCTGCTCTCTCTGAAAACACATGTGCACAAACATGTTAACAAATATTCCAGGAATTTACCCTTTTCCAGAAACAATAATTAAACCAGAGGTGAGACGTGGCCTCGAGGCCCCGAGAGAAGAAAGAGAGGAGCTGTGTCAGGAGGAACTCCTGCTGAGAACCTTTGCTTGTGAAAGGGAAAGAGTAAGAAGTAGAAATATGCTGCTGCTGCTGCTGCTGCTGCTGCTGCTGCTGCTGCTGCTGCTGCTGCTGCTGCTGAGCAACCTTTGTTTGATGTGTTAGCATCTACTGCTGCTGCAGATAAGTCACACACTCTACAGTGCGATGATGATGACGTCATCTTTTTGAGATACAAACATAGTTCGAACAACTGTTATCTGTGTGCAAGAATGTGACAAAGTCAGGTTTATAATGGGGTCAAATACAAGGTTGTCAAACTTGTTTCAGAGTTTGTAAACTTGTTTCACAGTTTGTAAACTTGTTTCAGAGTTTGTAAACTTGTTTCAGAGTTTGTAAACTTGTTTCACAGTTTGTAAACTTGTTTCACAGTTTGTAAACTTGTTTCAGAGTTTGTAAACTTGTTTCACAGTTTGTAAACTTGTTTCACAGTTTGTAAACTTGTTTCACAGTTTGTAAACTTGTTTCACAGTTTGTAAACTTGTTTCAGAGTTTGTAAACTTGTTTCACAGTTTGTAAACTTGTTTCACAGTTTGTAAAAGTGTTTCACAGTTTGTAAACTTGTTTCACAGTTTGTAAAAGTGTTTCAGCATTTGTAAACTTGTTTCAGAGTTTGTAAATTTGTAAACTTGTTTCAGCGTTTCAGAGTTTGTAAACTTGTTTCAGAGTTTGTAAAAGTGTTTCAGAGTTTGTAAACTTGTTTCACAGTTTGTAAACTTGTTTCAGAGTTTGTAAACTTGTTTCAGAGTTTGTAAACTTGTTTCACAGTTTGTAAACTTGTTTCACAGTTTGTAAACTTGTTTCAGAGTTTGTAAACTTGTTTCACAGTTTGTAAACTTGTTTCACAGTTTGTAAACTTGTTTCACAGTTTGTAAACTTGTTTCACAGTTTGTAAACTTGTTTCAGAGTTTGTAAACTTGTTTCACAGTTTGTAAACTTGTTTCACAGTTTGTAAAAGTGTTTCACAGTTTGTAAACTTGTTTCACAGTTTGTAAAAGTGTTTCAGCATTTGTAAACTTGTTTCAGAGTTTGTAAATTTGTAAACTTGTTTCAGCGTTTCAGAGTTTGTAAACTTGTTTCAGAGTTTGTAAAAGTGTTTCAGAGTTTGTAAACTTGTTTCACAGTTTGTAAACTTGTTTCAGAGTTTGTAAACTTGTTTCAGAGTTTGTAAACTTGTTTCACAGTTTGTAAACTTGTTTCAGAGTTTGTAAACTTGTTTCACAGTTTGTAAACTTGTTTCACAGTTTGTAAACTTGTTTCACAGTTTGTAAACTTGTTTCACAGTTTGTAAAAGTGTTTCACAGTTTGTAAAAGTGTTTCAGCATTTGTAAACTTGTTTCAGAGTTTGTAAATTTGTAAACTTGTTTCAGCGTTTCAGAGTTTGTAAACTTGTTTCAGAGTTTGTAAAAGTGTTTCAGAGTTTGTAAACTTGTTTCAGATATTGTAAAAATGTATCAGCATTTTTCTAAACTTGTTTCACAGTTTGTAAACTTGTTTCACAGTTTGTAAAAGTGTTTCAGCATTTGTAAACTTGTTTCAGCTTTTGTAAACTTGTTTCAGAGTTTGTAAACTTGTTTCAGAGTTTGTAAATGTGTTAGTTTGTAAACTTGTTTCAGCGTTTCAGAGTTTGTAAACTTGTTTTACAGTTTGTAAAAGTGTTTCAGAGTTTGTAAACTTGTTTCAGCGTTTGTAAACTTTTAAAGAGTTTGTAAACTTGTTTTACAGTTTGTAAAAGTGTTTCAGAGTTTGTAAACTTGTTTCAGCGTTTGTAAACTTGTTTCAGAGTTTGTAAACTTGTTTCAGCGTTTGTAAACTTGTTTCAGCGTTTGTAAAAGTGTTTACATTTTTGTAACTTTGTTTTGCACTTACCAGTCACCGTAGTTTTTGGTTGTGATGGACAAAATATCAAAACACTTTTATTTCCGCCTTTACCTTGATAAAAAAAAAGTGTGGAAAACCATGATTATTTGTTTCCTTCAAAGTTAGAAGTATCCACTACAGAGGGTCTGAAGAGCTGCAGGTTGCAGACTCCTGATCTAGAGTATGATCACATCTTTTTAAGATAAAAAACACCAAACATAGTTCCACTGTTATCTGTGAGCAACAATGTGACTAAGTCACTTTTATAATAGGGTCAAACACAAGGTCGTTTTGTCTGTTTTTAAATAATGTGTAACAGTGAGAGGTCAGAGTCTCTGCAGCTTGGCTCACTCTCAAAAGGTGTCAACCACCTTCACCAAACACTGTTCAAACACAGAAACACGATATTAAAGTCAACACGCGCTCACCTGGTCACGTGCGTCCTCTTTTAATGTCCTTTAAAAGTCCAAAGAAGAAGAAGAAGTGTATCCACAACACAGAGAGGAGGCTAACGTGTGTGTGTGTGTGTGTGTGTGTGTGTGTGTGTGTGTGTGTGTGTGTGTGTGTGTGTGTGTGTGTGTGTGAGCTCGCGCAGCTCAAACACCTGAATTGTTTCCTCTGAATTCACAGCTTCACGAGGACACGACGAGCACCACGTCACGTGAACACGGAACACCGGCGGGAACACGAGCTCACCACACTGTTACTGCGCTAATACTATTACACACACACACACACACACACACACACACACACACACATGCGCGCGAGAGAGGAGGGCATCGATTCCGTCAAAGACATGATAGTGTGTGCATGCGCGTGCGTTCGTGCGTGCGTAACGGAGGAGCTCGGGTCGAACTCCGTGCGTTCACACAGCCGTCAGTGAGTGAATGAGAGAGAGAGAGAGAGAGAGAGAGAGAGAGAGAGAGAGAGAGAGAGAGAGAGAGAGAGAGAGAGAGAGAGAGAGGATGTGACCGGTGGTTACCTGACTCCACTCATGAGCGCGAGGGCACTCCTACTCCTCTTCCTCCTCCCCCTCCTCCTCCTCCTCATACTCTTCCTCCCCTCCTCTTCCTCCTCCCCCTCCTCTTCCTCCTCCCCCTCCTCCTCCTCCTCCTCATACTCTTCCTCCCCTCCTCTTCCCCCTCCTCTTCCTCCTCTTCCTCCCCCTCCCCCCTCCTCCTCTTCCTCCTCCCCCTCCTCCTCCTCTTCCTCCTCCTCCCCTCCTCTTCCTCCTCCTCTTCCTCCCCCTCATCCTCCTCTTCCTCCTCCCCCTCCTCTTCCTCCTCTTTCTCCTCTTTCTCCTCCTCTTCCTCCTCTTCCTCCTCCTCTTTCTCCTCTTCCTCTTCCTCCTCCCCCTCCTCCTCTTCCTCCTCCCCCTCCTCTTCCTCCTCCTCCCCATCCTCCTCCTCCTCTTCCTCCCCCTCCTCTTCCTCCTCCTCTTCCTCCCCCTCATCCTCCTCTTCCTCCTCTTCCTCCTCCCCCTCCTCTTCCTCCTCTTTCTCCTCTTTCTCCTCCTCTTCCTCCTCTTCCTCCTCCTCTTTCTCCTCTTCCTCTTCCTCCTCCTCCTCCCCCTCCTCCTCCTCTTCCTCCTCTTCCTCCTCTTCCTACTCCTCCTCCTCTTTCTCCTCCTTCTCCTCTTCCTCTTCCTCCTCCTCCTCTTCCTCCTCCCCCTCCTCCTCCTCCTCCTCCTCCTCCTCCTCCTCCTCCTCCTCCTCCTCCCAAGACAGCAGCAGAGGAAGTCTCGTCTGGAATTCAACGCCTGATAAATAATAAACACTGATAAAAGGTTTAATAACCTTCCACTGAAAAGGTCAAGAAGTGGCAAAACAAAACAAGACTGCAGCCACTGAGTGTAAGGGTCTCAAACCTGTGGCCCCCAAATTCTGTATGTTTTATATTACGGTGTTATGTTACTATGTTTACTATGTCGTAAATATGTTTATACATTATATTGTATATTATAGTTTTTTTCCTGAAAAAGTTGGCCTTTTACTGACCAAACTAGACACTCAGTGGCCCCCAGGTCATTTGAGTTTATACTGTCTTATTATAATATTATTGTCATTTTGACTGTTCATGTGATACTCTTTTTTTATTTATTTATGTAAAGCCCAGCCAGGGACAGGAGTTGCAAACTATGAAATTGCTATCTATCTATCTATCTATCTATCTATCTATCTATCTATCTATCTATCTATCTATCTATCTATCTATCTATCTATCTATCTATCTATCTATCTATCTATCTATCTATCTATCTATCTATGTGCAGTGCATCAGATGTACTTTATGTCTCACTACATTGTCCCTGATACATAACGATTAATTGAATTGAATAATGCAAAAAAAACACAGCAAAACAATCCAACTTATATATATAAAAATACCTTGGACTGACAATAAATTCAGTTTTAATCAACATACACAGGACATTCAAAAGAAAAAGTAATCAAAGATAACCCAAAGTCCTCCTTCTGCTTTACAAAATCATTTTTCGCCCGCTTCTCATGTATTTTCCTACACGCTTTTTTTTTACAAAATCTGGAAAAACATCCTAACAACAACAACAAAAAACAAGCAGTATTTCCTCAAAGGTCAAAGGTCAAAGGTCTCCACACTCCACATCATCCTCACTTAAATGCCAAAGCCATTACACGCTGCACAAACACACAATAATACCACATCACACTCACATTACTGCCCAACACAACAGGAAGTGCAAAACAACTGAAATAATCAAATAAAACATCATCAAATATATAAATAAGCAGCAGAAAGAAAACAATGAACTCAAATATACATTTACACATAATGATCGGTCAGTGGGCAGCGTGGTAACGTTATTACCTTATTCTATTTTATTATATTATAGCTGCGCTGACCCTGGAGTGGAGAAGGATAATAAAAAACAAGTTAGGTTTATGAGCTTAAAATGAATCAAAGTGATCGTTCTCGAACAATGTTCAAGTTTATTTCAACTCATTAATGCTCAAATATACTAAAGAAAACGAGGTTATCAAGTCCACAGTGTTCTCATGTTCTGCATCAGCGTCTTTAAAGATGGTCAGTACAGTTTTCAATGACCTGTTCTCAAAAGAAACCTGATGAATTCTTTATGTCTGAAATTCCCCGACACGGCGTTTTGAAGGAGGGAAGAAAGTCCTTGGCCGTGATCCACGGTGTTAGTGCGCGAGACGAGCAGCGTCCACCGACTCGGCCTACTTCTTATTCCCTGTTCACAGACTTTAGCTGCACAGACACAGTTATATCTCAGTGTGTGTGTGTGTGTGTGTGTGTGTGTGTGTGTGTGTGTGGAGGTATTTGTGAGCAAAGCAACATTTCTTCCTTTGTGGACGAGGATCAGCACCTTTCTCTTTGTTTGGCTGCGCGTGCAGCATAATGTAGAAAGAGCTCCATTTCACTCTTTGTTTGTGCCTCTGTGCGCACAAAGCAGGGCTAAAAATGATTTGTGTCGACGCTTGAATGCAACACGTACTGTGTGTACTGTAGTTCACAGTGTGTACTGTATAGTTTACAGTGTGTACTGTAGTTTACAGTGTGTACTGTATAGTTTACAGTGTGTACTGTAGTTTACGGTGCATTTACGTCTGTATTCAGGGTTTATTCTTCTTCCCTTTACGCCTCAGGCCGTCCGGGATTTATTTGGATTTTATGGCTGTAGAATTGTCAGAAAGTGTTCTTCTGCTTCCTTTTTACAACTTTCACTTTGGACATCTGGCAGTTATTCAACCGTTTAGGAATTAGATAGTATCTCATTATTTTGAGATACTAAGTCAATATATTGAGATACTGTCATTATTTTGAGATACTACGTCAATATAATGAGATGCTAAGTCAATATAATAAGATACTAAGTCGATGTATTGAGATATTAAGTCAATATAATGAGATACTAAGTCGATATATTGAGATACTAAGTCAATATAATGAGATACTAGGTCAATATAATGAGATGCTAAGTCAATATAATAAGATACTAAGTCGATATATTGAGATACTAAGTCAATATAACGAGATACTAAGTCGATATAATGAGATACTGTCAGTATAATGAGATACTTAGTCAATATAATGAGATACTATGTCGATATAATGAGATACTAAGTCAATATAACAAGATACTAAGTCATTATAATGAGATACTAAGTCTGTATAATGAGATACTAAGTCAATATAATGAGATACTACGTCAATATATTGAGATACTACGTCAATATATTGAGATACTACGTCAATATAATGAGATACTAAGTCAATATATTGAGATACTACGTCAATATATTGACTTAGTATCTCATTATATTGACGTAGTATCTCAATATATTGACGTAGTATCTCAATATATTGACGTAGTATCTCATTATATTGAGATACTAAGTCATTATTTTGAGATACTAAGTCATTATTTTGAGATACTTAGTCAATATATTGAGATACTAAGTCATTTTGAGATACTAAGTCAATATAATGAGATACTAAGTCAATATAATGAGATACTAAGTCAATATATCGAGATACTAAGTCAATATAATGAGATACTAAGTCAATATATCGAGATACTAAGTCAATATATTGAGATACTAAGTCAATATATTGAGATACTTAGTCATAGTAGGATCTTTGTTTTTACACTGGCAGAAATGGGCTTCCATACATTTTTATGAACAAAAATAAAATAAAGAAAAATGGTCTATTTTGTTTCTTTATATCACTAAATAAATATATAAATATATGTATATGTATATATATATATATATCACTACTAAAGATCTGATATGAAATGAATCACAACGTTGACTCAACAACACGTAAAATTATGACAAATATACTTTATTTAGTAAAGGCTGAACATGTGACCTGTATTTGTCCTTACAGGACGTCCATATAAGGACACGCGAGCACCGGCGGTTAACGTCTTTAAGAATGAAGAGGATAAAGTGCAGGTGTGCACATTTTCATATCGTTCTAATGTCGAACGCCTCTTCTTTTTCTTACACACCGTCGACTCAGAGTCTGCACAGCAGCAGGCGAGAAGTTAAAATGATGGGCTGGATATAATATAGACGTCCTCCGGGAGGCTGTAAAAGACGGATATTAATACACACTCTGAAATATACTGCAGTCGTCTCCGTGTCCTTGTTGAAACAGTGTTACATCGACGCCTTTGCAGCTGTGAAATATTACGTCCTGTTTCTCTGCTATAGTGTGAAATTATTTAAGTTTATTAAAGTAATAATGGCAGCATTGAATCAGACGTTATTCTGTTCTTCAAGTTTGTGAACAAGGACACATTCTCTGCAGCACTTGTCTCATCTACATCTGTATATGTGGGTTTTAAAGGTCCTTTATTATCCCCCCCCCCCTCTATGTGTGTGTGTGTGTGTGTGTGTGTGAATTTCCATCCTTGCTTGTTATTTCCCTGTATGAATGCATGAGGAGTTACCATGGGAACGACGACATGTGTGACACCACGTGATTTTAGCCTCTGCACACTGTAAAAAAAAAAAAAAAGACACTAATGTGAGTGGTCTGTGGTCTCAGCAGCTGTGAGTGATTCCAGTGTAGCAACAAGATTTTTCTTATACAGGTGACTTTATAAGCATCTTATATAAGAAAGAGGGTTAAAAAAGAGAGGATGATAATTAACCTGCTAAACTTGGACTCTAAGTAAAAGGAGATGATGGACAACTGGTTGTAATATGGGAATACATAATATAGTAATAATAATAAAAATAATACAATAATAATAATTAAATTAAATAATAACAATAATGATAAAAAATAAAAAATAAAATAATAAAATAAAATAAAAATGATAAAATATAATAATAATAATAATAAAAATAATAATAATATATAATAAAATAATAAATAAAATAAAATAATGATGATAAAAAATGATAATTATAAATAATAATAATAATAATAAAAAAATCAAAAATAATAATGATAAAATAAAATAATAAATAACATAATAAAATAAACTAATAATAAATAATACAATAATACTGATACAATAAAATAATAATAATAAAATACAAATAATAAAATAAACTAATACAAAAATACTAAAACAAAATAATAATTGTAAAATAATAATTATAAATTAACTATAATAATGAATAATAAAATAACATAATAATAACATAACCTAATAAATAATAATTATAATAAAATAATAAAATACAAATAATAAAATAAACTTATAATAATAAAATAAAATAATAATGAATAATAATAAAATAACAATAATAAAATACTAAACTATACATAAAGTAATAATACTAGTAAAATAAAATAATAAATAATAAAAGGAACAGAGTGTGAGATTGCTATAACACTTGATATAACACTTGTGTCACATGACTTTCTTACTGGCTTAAAGGTCAATAACACCTGCGTGGCTGCAGTTCACAGCAAACACAGACCTGTGTGGCAGCACCTGTGTCCACGGGTGTCAGAACATCCCATAACAACACAACAGGGAGGAGGAGAACTTGTTACAAGTAAACTCACAGCAGCTGCAGTGTGCACCTTCACACACACACACACACACACACACACACACACACACACACACACACACACACCTGAGGGCCTCTGACCCACATAGGGCCACGTATGGGATGCGTCCCACTTTTGCTTCTTTTTGACTGTGCATCATTAACATGTACTGTCGTCTACTGTCCTGACGCTGCAGGACAAACACACACACACACACACACACACACACACCTGTGGACTCACACATACACACACACACACACACACACACACACATAGCCCACAGATGCCAGTATATCAAAGCATTTTCCTGGGGTACAGAAGTGTGCAGCGTCTGCCACATTAGCAGAGTGTGTGTTGCCTCAGTCTCTGACACACACACTGATTCCCTCCTACTCTCTCTCTCTCTCTCTCTCTCTCTCTCTCTCTCTCTCTCTCTCTCTCTCTCTCTCTCTCTCTCTCTCTCTCTCTCTCCATCTCACTCTCTTTCAATCTCTAGCTCCTGCTGTTTCATTTTCTTACTCCCTCTTCTTCTCACTCTCACTGTGTTTTTCTCCTCCTCCTCCTCCTCCTCCTCCTCCTCCTCTTTTCTCTCACACCCATGCACACACAGCTCTCTCCTCCTCTTATCCTCCTCACATTCACATACAAAACCCCGTATATCCTCCCTTCACTTGACTAATTAGCCTTGAAGAGCTATTGAAGACCGTCATATTCAGCTTGGCGTGAGTGCAGACAGATATAGACTGAGGTGGAGGAGGAGGAGGGAGTGGAGGAAGGAAGGAGGCTCGGCAAGCTCTCTCTCTCTTTTTCTTTCTCGCAGAGGATTTCTGAGGTGACGGCGTGGAGGAAGTGTAAGAGGTGGTGTCTTTTTTGAAATAGATGCACAGAGGAAGAAGAAGTGAAGCTGTAACACAAACACCAGAGAATGGGAGTACGCTGCGGGAGTAAATCCTCCTCCTAGAGACGTGAGAGACGCTGGTCACTGTGCAGCTGCAACGATCCACACAACGCAGAGATTTAAGGTGAGTTTTATGCAAGATGCTGTTCCTGATTGTGCATGTGCATGTGTGTGCATGTGCGTGTGCGTGTGTGTGTGAGAGAGAATATGTACTGTAAGTGAGTACGATTGTTCGTCTCCGTGACCCACATTATTGAACCAGAGGTGCAGCACAGCAGGAATTCACCCCGTTTCGCTCCCTTTCTGTCACACACACACACACACACACACACATGCACAAACACACGGAGACACAAACACAAACACACACACACTGTGTGGCATCACTTGTTGTGCTGAAATTCCACCTGACATGCGATAAATATAAGAATATCCATCCATCACACATCAGAGAATATTGTGTCTCTGCTTCTGTGTGTGTGTGTGTTTGTGTGTCTCTGTGTGTGTCCTTTGTTTGCCGTGCCGAGCTTTTTGGATGATGCACATCACACTGAGCGACACGGACAGCGACATAAGAGACAATCAGTCACAGCAGCCTCGGTCGCCCTCGTAGCTTTTTCCACCGCTCAAGACGACGGAGGGAACATAAAAGAAGACGCACAAAACACTGCAAATGTATGAGACGGACGTCTGTGTGTGTGTGTGTGTGTGTGTGTGTGTGTGACAATAACGGTCCAAATACGACCCTTTTATCTTCTGTGTTCTGTTTTTTTCTTTTTCTTTTAAAGCTTTTTCACCGACTGAATAATTAAAAACCGTACATATACTCTTATATTTACATTGTAGTGGGATGCTGTTCCCACAAGAGGCTCAAAGAGGAGGGAAGAAAAAGTATTTATATGAAGCACGGCATGAATAATTAACTCACTTAAACATCTCCGAGTGCCTCGATGGGGGGAAAAAAAACACACACACACACACACACATTGGTCTTTGTGACCTTTTGACCATTCTGTCTAATGTAAAACTATAAATAGACGGCAGTGATGATAAATCTTTGATTCATGCATGGACAAAGATGATTGGAGTTCGAGTTTGCGGACGCTGTGGGGTCATTTTTGTGTTTATGGCGCGTTGAAAACAGCCTTGTGTGTGTGTGTGTGTGTGTGTGTGTGGAGGCTGCGTCACAAATCAACACTTTCTCAGCTCAGTAATCTTTGGTGAACACGTTCAACTTTTCCAGATGAGCGATCCAAGGGAACTCAGGTTTTAATGCTCTCTTTAAATGCACAACAACTTTTTCTATTTCCATCACAGACACAGATTTCTTTTTTTTTGCTTTTATTCAATACAAATTAATAATTTAACCCTGCTGCTGAAGTGAAGCAGAGTGAAATTACAGAGGTTTTAGTAAAGAGATATCTAGGCGTCCCCCCTCCCCCCCATCCCTTTAACTGTAAAAGAAATGATTCCCATCAATTCGTCTTTGGAATAACGGCAGAATCAGTTCTTGTTTATAGGTAATCAAATGTAATATGAAGGTATGGACGCCGTCTCTCATCCATAACAAGCATCGATCGAAGCAGAGATTCACCCTCGGTCGTAAAGTCTTCCAGATAACGGTCACAGAGATGATGAGGGGCAGGGCCGGCCCTAGCCTCCATGGGGCCCTGAGCAAAATTAATGTGATTTTGGGGCCCTCAGTTACTGCCAATAATAATAATAATGATTATTGACCATTCACACACCTACTATACTAAAGCTATTCTACTTATTCTACTCTGTCACGAGTAAAACTAAACGTGAGAACTTTTTGTTGCATGGACGCAGACACCGGATTTGCAACTTTACAGAAAAATCTTTCAATTGATATTTGGCAAAATCAGCAACTCCCCCTACTGGCGGCACAGAGAATACATAAAACCAAACGGTTTATAAATAAAAATTAAGATATTAAGGTCTGAAAATCTTAAAATGTGCACAATCTTTGGGGGGGGGATTCAAAATACACTCCTGTAATACAAAGATTTGACTTTTATATGTAAAAAAACACAGCATTAAGTAAAATAAACAAATAAATATCAAACAAATACTCTCTTGATAACATCGGACAACTATGTAAAAACTGTGAAAACGCTTTGGTAAAAATGGGAAGAAAAATTCTAAATAAACTACAGAAACCCAAACTTTTTATTTGTTTTTTGAGTTAATTGCTCTTGGGGGGCCCTCTAGTGGTCACGGGGCCCTAACCAGCGGCTTAGTTCACTTATGCCTTGGGCCGGCCCTGATGCGGGGGAGAATACGTTCAATATCAGTGAGCGGGAAATCGCAATTTGAACGAATAAAATTCAAATTCAGAGGGTCGTATGATTGATAGCGTCGTCGTTGGATTCAAAGAAGAGGTTTAAAGAAGACTTTATTTATTTAAAAAAAGCATAAGCGCTGTCATTTGCATGTCCTCACCCTCCATCCTCCGCCACGATTCCTTGCCCAGCCTCACTTTTTGGCAGCGGCGACAGTGTTTTCCTCGCTCAGTGCTTCCTCTCCTCCCTCTTTACTTGTGAAGAGTCTCTGAGTGTCTGCGTCAGGACTTTGCCTCTCTTATCTCCGTCTGTCAGGCTTTTGTTTTTGATCATCACTCCTCTGTTTCCACTCTGCTTCTCCTCCTTTCAACCTCATTTCCCTCTGCCGACTCTTGGAATTACCTCCCCTCTACTAGGCCGAGCCTGTGTGTGTGTGTGTGTGTGTGTGTTGTTGACGTATGATGCAGAACACATCTTTGTTTGTTTGTGTGTCTGTGTCTTATCTGATTATCAAAAAGATCAGTCGTCTTTGTGGTCGCACAGTTTTTGATTTGTGATCGAAAATGACACGGTGAAGCTCGGGGAGTTGGTTTTTTTTAATTGGTGAAGAGCATTGGTTCTCAAAGTGCGGCCCGGGGGCCAATGGCGGCCCCGCAATGAATTACAGTTGATAGTTTTAATAATCCAGGAGCGACTAAGCTTGTTAAATGTTTATTGGACATTACTGGATACAGACCAATAAGTGTAAACAAAAATACTGGGTATTTACCTGGTTTCTATATGGTGAATTTTAGTGTATTATTGTGTTATAAGCTGGTAATAAGCAGGTAGCGAGTAAATATAACAGAAATGTGTTACTTGGTATTAACCTGTAATTAGAAGGTAAGAACAATGGCCAAAATACTGGGTAATTACCCAGTAAATTACAAAGCGTTATTATATTAATGCTTAAATTACATTATATTAACGCTTATATTAGTTAACGCTAAACTGTAGAACTGCAATCTGGTCATTAAAATTATTACAAATGGGATTTATTTATGGTTTTTTTTCTTTGGCGGCCCTCAGTCCAATGTTGGGTTTCTAAATTGGCCCTCAGGTATCAAAACTTTGAGAACCCCTGGTGTAGAAGAAGAAGAAGAAGAAGAAGAAGAAGACATTTTGAACTCCACAGGTGTAAATTGTCCTCACACGACATCGTCTTCACTGTCAGGGTTTGATTAACGCTGAGAAACATCCACGCGCTCATCTATTGATATTCAGATGTTTTCTCTGTTAGGCGGAAAAGATGATTGTGGAATTCTGGTTTTAAATGCTTAGTGACGGTGTGTTATACAAGATAATAATACATTAAAGGTGCATTATGTAATAAATCTAAATCAACTGGCCGTAAAATCCTCCTCATATGTCACAGAGACTCAGGAATAATGTTCATATAACAAACTGAACTCACCAACAACAACAGAACAGAAAAAATATTTTGCAGACTGCAAATCATTGTTTTGGCGTCATGTGGCGCCACCTACCGCCGTCTACCAATCATTGCAGTCGTTAGAGTCTCAGCTGCCGAGCAACCACGGGTTGCCAGTTACGTCAGAAAACAAAACCTAAAAAGACCTCGGTGTTTTGAATTTGAATGTAGTAACTGTTTTTGGCCACATTCTTACATACGGCGCCTTTAATATTCAGTGTGTAATAGCTGTTAAATTTGATGGAACATTACCACATATCATCATCGAAATACTATACTCTGTACAGTAAAATATGCATATGTTACTTGTCAAAAAGAAGTTCTGATATTTGCGAAGCCGGACAGTAACGGAGTACATTTACTTGACTTAAGTACAATTTTAAGGGATCTCTACTTTACTTTATCATTTTTGGGAAGTACTCATGACTTTACTCAAGTACATTTGAGAGGCAAATATTGTACTATTTACTCCAATATATTTCTATCCATAACCGTGAGTACACGTTACTTCTTCTTCTTGATTTTACTTTCCATCCAAATAGGACGTTTCTATACATAACTGTAAGGCAGAAGTAATGCAATATTTAGAAAATGTACTCTTGATACTCAAGTACTTTTAAAAACAAGTACTTCAGTACTTTTACTTAAGTAGACATCTGACTGTATCTGTACTTTTACTCAAGTAATGAAGCTGTGTACTCTGTCCGCCTCTGGATATTTGACTAAGGAATTTTGAGTATTTTGAGCACCAAAATATACCAGAATTATTCAAAGTATTCCAAGTATTGAAAGAGCTTTATGCAGAATGTTGCATTTCAGCATTTTAATACATTACTGCTTTGTAACATAATGATAATCTTTAAACTATGAATTCAATTATAAAACAATTAAAAATAGAACTCGCAGGCCGGTTATTTTGCGTTTAAAGATATCTTGAATGTCAGAGAGACGAGAGCGGTCGTCGTCAGTGTCGTCCGTTTCACCCGCGAAACAAATTCCAAACGACGCAGAACAAAAAAAAACAAAAAGAGATTCTCTGCTCTGACTCTTTTGTGACCTTGGAATAATTCACAGTGAGAAGCACAGCCACAGATGAATAAACCACGACTGACTTACACTCTGGTGTCTCAGTGTAGAGCTGAAACTTACACAGTGAGTAAATAGAAGTGCCACTCAGATGCTCTTCTTTTTCCAATAGGTCAAACCATGTTATCTCCGAGCCCGGGGGGGTCTCTTTTTAAACTTTTTACACCACAAGTAAATATCGAACTCTCAAAGTGACATCATTATCTCCAACAGTGGTGGAAAATAGGCCGAGCTGTGGACTTTTCACAGTTATTTATTCATTTTCTACATATAGACGTATAGATTGCTGAAGATTGAGCACGACTATGACCAGACTGTGGTGTTTTCACCTGCTCTTTGCCACATGCAACACATTTAAAATCAATTACCCAACTGCTTTCACATGCTGCTTTTCCATGTAACCTCAAATATTCGAATTTGGTAGCTAAGAAATGGCACAGATGGTGCCAAACTGTGCCAAACGAGAGACATCTCTTCACTAAAACCTCTGTCGTTTGACTCTGCTTCACTTCAGCAGCATCACACTTTGCACAGCTCATGTCCACATGTTGTTACATGGCCTCCAAGTGTTTTTAAGCTCCTACTTCATATTTTAAAGGTGATATTTGCTTTAAAATGCAATATTTCTTTAGGCGAGAGAAAAAAAATCCTCTTTTTAAACTTTTTATACCACAAGTAAATTCTCCAAGTGACATCATTATCTCCAACAGTGGTGGAAAATAGGCCGAGCTATGGACTTTTCATAGTTATTTATTCATTTTCTACGCGCTCCAATCACAAACACCCTGGTATATACAGTATTTCTACAATATTTAACAGTCAGTTTTTTCTCCACGTACCAGCAGAGCTTCCAGATAAAGTCAAATAGCAAACACCAGATTTGGTCAGATTCTCTGTGTCTCAGTCAAACTCAACAAATTTGAGCAGCTTTACACTACAGAGATGTACAGGGGCGCAGCTTGTGAACAGGCGAGGCAGGCAACTGCTTGGGGCCCCCGAGCTGATAGGGGGCCCCCGACACGTGGAGCCTGAGGGCTGTTTTTACCTCCCTAAAGGGGCCCCACCTCACTTAAACCTGTGTGAAGTTATCGTTCTGCAAGTTGGAAAATGAAGAGGATTATTTACAGTGTAATGCAAATATTTTTTTTACTTATTTCAGTTATTTACAGTATTTTATTGTTCTATATATTTATATTGTTTTATAATGTGGGTTCTTTACAGTGTAATGTATTTTTTTAAGTAGTTTTTTAGCTAGTTTTTTAAAAGCTATTTACAGTATTTTATTGTTATTGTTCTTTACATTGTTTCACATACTTTTTAATTACAAGGTTTTTCCATGTTATTTCATTCATTTCAAAAAAAATATATACATTTTTCATTGGTGTCAGATTATTTATAACAACATGGTGATGAACACTGGTTGGAAGGAAGGGCCCCCTGGGAATTTTTGCTCAGGGCCCCTACAGACTCTAGAATCGCCTCTGGAGATGTAATATGTTATTATCCCATTTGTAGACTGACGGCGTGACCTTTTGACCCCACAGATGACTGACAGCCGGCTCTCGGCACAGAGGAGGGCGATGAGGAACATCGACAGCGAGCAGGACCAAAACCTCCAGAAGACCAGCACCTACATCGTGCCCTGCTTCCTCTTTGTGGAGGTGAGTGTTTGGACGAATGATGTCGGTCATTCGCTGCTTTTATGCTTCGCAACTGAAGGCATCGTTGAAGCGTAGACGGAGAGGGAACTCGCCGTTTTCCTCCTGGAAGTCTGAGCGACCGATGCACAGAGCAAACTGATGGACAAATGAAAGCGCATTTCACGGTCGGTCGCCTGCTCGTGAACGTTCTCCCTCGCACTCCTTCATTCTCCCATCATTTCACATTCCTCATGGCAGATTAATCCTCATTTGGGGGGAAACGGCGCGAAATTAGCCGGCTTCTCAATTCACCGACTCCCCGACAGAAGTCTGATTTAATTGTCACGACTGCGGTAATTACCCTGCGTTCGTAAACGACTGAGTGATAACGTTGAGCGGGATCATAAAGAAGAGTCTTCCTTCCTCGAGTGACCTTGTGGCCGAAAAAACCTCTCGTCTTTATTGACTCCATCGTCTTCCTATGATTCCTTTCTCTCCCTCTGTAATCCTTTAACGACCCAGCGGAGCGCCGCGGCCTCAGCAACTTTTCCCCTAATTAATTGTCCCTAATTAAGAATGGAAAAGCCAATTAATCCGTGACACGGCTAACGTGCTCCGAGCCTGCAGGTCATCAGGAATAAAGCAGCTGCAACAGATACCTGAATAGACCTTTTTTTTTAAGAAATTCAGGCTGTAATTACCTGAAGATGAAGAAAGGTGGAATTTCTTCACATCGGTGATATATAAAGTCAGAAGTTCAGCTTTTGCAATAGCAGATAAAGCCTTGAGGTAAAGAGATTGCTGAAGACTGAGCACAACTATGATCTTTATGCTATGCTCTTTTCTAAGTTAAGAAATGGCACAGATGGTGCCAAACTGTGCCAAACGAGAGACATCTCTTTACTAAAACCTCTGTCATTTCACTCTGCTTCACTTCAGCAGCATCACACTTGGCACAGCTCATGTCCAAATGTTGTTGCATGACCTCCATGCGTTTTTAAGCTCCTACTGCATATTCTAAAGGTCATATTTGATTTAAAATGCAATATTTTTTTAGGCGAGAGAAAAAAATCCTTCATTTATGCTGTGTTCCATGTGCATTTACTCTGACACAGTGACATCTACAGTGTAACTTACACCTCTGGTGGAATCTCACAAGTGTTATCTGTAGTTTGATACCAAGATAATCCACATAGAGCTTGTAACTCTAGAGATTTACTCTATTTAGTTTGGGCATGTCATTTTCGAGCAGGGACTCCAAAAAGAGGGTCAGTGGTTAAGAATTTGGTACCTGATGGTGCCAAACGAGAGACATCTCTTCACTAAAACCTCTGTCATTTTACTCTGCTTCACTTCAGCAGCATCACACTTTGCACAGCTCATGTCCACATGTTGCTGCATGACCTCCATGCGTTTTTAAGCCCCTACTGCATATTTTAAAGGTGTTATTTACTTTAAAATGCAATATTTATTTAGGCGAGAGGAAAAAAATACTTCATTTATGCTGTGTTCCATGTACATTTACTCTGACACAGTGACATCTACAGTGAAACTTACACCTCTGGTGGAATCTCACAAGTGTTATCTGTAGTTTGATACCAAGATAATCCACATAGAGCTTGTAACGGCAGATATTTACTCTATTTAGTTTGGGCATGTCATTTTCAAGCAGGGACTCCAAAAAAGAGGGTCAGTGGTTAAGAATTTGGTACATGATGGTGCCAAACTGTGCCAAACGAGAGACATCTCTTTACTAAAACCTCTGTCATTTTACTCTGCTTCACTTCAGCAGCATCACGCTTTGCACAGCTCATGTCCACATGTTGTTGCATGACCTCCATGCGTTTTTAAGCCCATACTGCATATTTTAAAGGTGTTATTTACTTTAAAATGCAATATTTATTTAGGCTAGAGGAAAAAAATACTTCATTTATGCTGTGTTCCATGTACATTTACTCTGAAACAGTGGCATCTACAGTGAAACTTACACCTCTGGTGGAATCTCACAAGTGTTATCTTTATTTTGATACCAAGATAATCCACATAGAGCTTGTAACTGCAGAGATTTACTCTATTTAGTTTGGGCATGTCATTTTCGAGCAGGGACTCCAAAAAAGAGGGTCAGTGGTTAAGAATTTGGTACATGATGGTGCCAAACTGTGCCAAACGAGAGACCTCTCTTCACTAAAACCTCTGTCGTTTTACTCTGCTTCACTTCAGCAGCATCAGACTCTGCACAGCTCATGTCCACATGTTGTTAAATGACCTTCATGCGTTTTTAAGCCCCTACTGCATATTTTAAAGGTGAAATTTACTTTAAAATGCAATATTTTTTTAGGCGAGAAAAAAAAAATCATTAATTTTTGCTGTGTTCCATGTACATTTACTCTGTCACAGTGGAATCTACAGTGAAACTTACACCTCTGGTGGAATCTCACAAGTGTTATCTGTAGTTTGATACCAAGATAATCCACATAGAGCTTGTAAATGCGGAGATTTACTCTGTTTAGTTTGGGCATGTCATTTTCGTGCAGGGACTCCAAAAAAGAGGGTCAGGGAAGAAGTGGTTAAGAATTTGGTACCTGATGGTGCCAAACTGTGCCAAACGAGAGGCATCTCTTTACTAAAACCTCTGTCATATCACTCTGCTTCACTTCAGCAGCATCACACTTGGCACAGCTCATGTCCACATGTTGTTGCATGACCTCCATGCTTTTTTAAGCCCCTACTGCATATTTTAAAGGTGATATTTACTTTAAAATGCAATATTTATTTAGGCGAGAAAAAAAAAATCATTAATTTATGCTGTGTTCCATGTACATTTACTCTGACACAGTGGAATCTACAGTGAAACTTACACCTCTGGTGGAATCTCACAAGTGTTATCTTTATTTTGATACCAAGATAATCCACATAGGGACTCCAAAAAGAGGGTCAGGGAAGAAGTGGTTAAGAATTTGGTACCTGATGGTGCCAAACTGTGTCAAACGAGAGGCCTCTCTTTACTAAAACCTCTGTCATTTTACTCTGCTTCACTTCAGCAGCATCACACTTGGCACAGCTCATGTCCACATGTTTTAAAGGTGATATTTACTTTAAAATGCAATGTTTATTTAGGTTATCTTTATTTTGATACCAAGATAATTCACATAGAGCTTGTAAGTGCATAGATTTACTCTATTTAGTTTGGGCATGTCACTTTCGAGCAGGGAAAAAGAGGTTAAACAATGGTCAAAGGTTTTATTTACTTTGATATTTACTGCCTTCTTCGCTTCCTGAACATCCTCCTGACAGCGCTGCTGCTCCTCCCATGTTCCCGTATTCTCTTCGACGGCCTCTTGAGGCGTCTGCCCGGTCACTTTTCCCTCACACAGCTCCTCCACATCACGTATTCACCTCCATCCGTGTCATTATATCTTTTTTGCGCAAACACGAATCTCTCCGTTATTCCTCCTTCACTCGAGGAAGCTTCGTTCTTCTCCTCCCACTCAAACGACCTCCGTCCTCCTCACTTCCACCACCATCACACTTCCTTAAAAGTCAGAAACATCTTTCCTCATTTTATAATCCTCTCGTATCCTTTTTTCACCTTTCCTTCATTCACAGTCACATAAACACAGTCGAGCCTATAAGAAGCGGTGGATCTTCTCCCTCAGGGATTATTATTATGATGCCCTTTGTTTTGATTTGTTGGAGCAGAATCAGAGGTGGGAAGATGATGATGATGATGATGATGAGGATGATTTGACTTTAATGGCCGCGTACGCACCTGAATGAATGTGTGTGCTTTGCAGTTTACGTTAATGAAGGGTATTTTTAAACCTCGCTGTGATGTAGCGTCGCCCCCCGGAGGGCGGAGGGTGGAGGGCACCCCCTCCTTTTCTGTTTCATTAGCATCTCATTAGCCGTTTTTGTTTGGTTCAAAAAAGCCAGTGTTTTTATTCCCCCTCTTCTCATCTTGTGATTTTTATCCGTCGTTTTTTGACGAGACAAACACTGAATGCGACGTGCGACTCGCATATTTACGCCGCAACAACGGCTATCGCTCTCCACGCACGTATGTTTTGGTTGCGTTCACCCACAATGCCCTGCGTTGTAGTCCACTTCCTGCATTTGGAACGATAGCCTGGGAGAAATGTTTGAGTCCGTTGTTCATATAAAACCATAGGATTTGACCAAAGGGGTAGAAAGGTGATTAAAGTATTTAGTAAACTGCTGATAAACCAAAACAGGTTTTTTAAAAACCATAGCATTATATATGTGACCTTTGAGGACAGGTGTTTGTTGAGGGCACCCCCTCCTTTTCTGTTTCATTAGCATCTCATTAGCCGTTTTTGTTTTTATTCCCCCCCGTCTCATCTTGTGATTTTTATCCGTCGTTTTCCTCAAAATCTAAAGGCCAATTCCACTTCCTATCTTAACCCTTAATCTTAACTGGCCTCAAAACCAAGTGTTGAGAGTTATTTTGTCACTTAGAAATGGGACACCCCTTAAATGCAGATACGTCTTCAGACTGTAGGGGGCAGAATAACGCCAAAGCTGCGTCCAGTCTGTCAACTCCAAAAAAGAAGAAGAAGAAGAAGAACACATTTACGTCAGGATTATTTATTACGATCCGTTTGTCAGTCAAGTTATTAGGTTGTCAGTTAGTTATAAGATGATACTCATACAAATATTCAGCTGACAGTTACCACACACCACGACTTATTGACAAAAGATCATAAAATAAAAATAAATGTTACGCAACAATGACGTCAGTAATCCATAATCTGGGCCTAAACTAAGATAATACAATGGTTTCCATCATTTTTATATCTCTATTAACAAAGAAAATACTTTATTTGTAGCGTAACTCGTTTTCGCGGCTTTCGGCGCCATCTTTGTTACGTCAAAACACGCAATGCATTCTGGGTAGCCCCTGGTCCCAAGTGTGGTCTCGGAAAAAATCTCAATATTGAGGGCGATACAGCCCTTAAACTTGACCCTCAACTTAATTTTTCTGAGAATAGGGACAGCACTTGGACTAGAGGGAGAACATTTTTGAGATTGAGGGTTAAGAAAAGGAATTGGAATTCAGCCTAAATCTTTGTTTCTCGACCATTCTTTTTCTTCTTCTTCTTTTATTTCAATGTAAAGCCTCTGCCGTCTCTGCTCTGATGCGTCCACGTTTCCTCCTCGTCCGTCCGTCTCTCGTCGCTGTCGCCTTTCTTCTTAACACCAGAGTCAAAATGTGAGAACGATTTTACGCAATTTAATTCCGAGCAGCGTGGGACGAAGGACAACATAATGGAAAGCAGATAAGTCTCTCTCTCTCTCTCTTTGCCCTTGTTCCTCCTTGTCTTGTTTTCACTCGATGGCTGCCATCGCGCTGCCATTCCACACAAGAGACCTAACAGAGGAGAGGCGCCGCTTTCAAAGGCCACTCTTTAAAAAAGTCCTTTTAATACATACGGCTTATTCCTGACTCTCTTTAGACACTGGCGGCTGTGAGGAGGAGGAGGAGGAGGAGGAGGAGGAGGATGAAGAGGAGGTTGAGTGGTGGGGGCATGTGTGCGGCGTCGCTGTGATCCAGGCTACGCTGTCCTACTGTGAAAATGTGTTCTGGAGCTGACTTACAAAGTACTGCGACTGTGACTACATTAAAGGCTCTGTGAGTGGATCGCGCTGAGCCGGCGTACAAACCGACATCAGTAGTAGAGGAGTAATAGTAGTGGCTGTGAATAAGTGCTGTGTGTGTGTGTGTGTGTGTCAGCTGTGACCACACTACGACGTCTTAATCATACGGTTAATTCCTGCCGTTGGATGCTTCTGTCGCTGCTAATTCGCGGCACGGAGCCTTTGTGCTTTGAGTCGCTGCTTTATCTCCTGTGATCCAGAGAGATCCGCGCGATAAAGACTGCCGAGCGTCAAGACCTCATAGAACGTCGCTCTGAGGTGTTGTTTCACGTCGGCTCGAATCCCCTGCAGATGTCCTATAATGTGTGTGTGAGATCAGAGTCTCGTACAACTTTTATATTCACATTTTAACCTCTTCTTCCCTGACCCTCTTTTTTGGAGTCCCTGCTTGAAAATGACATGCCCAAACTAAATAGAGTAAATCTCTGCAGTTACAAGCTCTATGTGGATTATCTTGGTATCAAACTACAGATAACACTTGTGAGATTCCACCAGAGGTGTAAGTTTCACTGTAGATGCCACTGTGTCAGAGTAAATGTACATGGAACACAGCATAACTGAAGGACTTTTTTTCCCCTCGCCCAAAAAAATATTGCATTTTAAAGCAAATATCACCTTTAAAATATGCAGTAGGAGCTGAAAAACACATGGAGGTCATGTAACAACACGTGGACATGAGCTGTGCAGAGTCTGATGCTGCTGAAGTGAAGCAGAGTGAAATTACAGAGGTTTTAGTAAAGAGATGTCTAGGCGTTCTCTCTTTTGGCACAGTTTGGCACCATCTGTGCCATTTGAGATTTCTTAGGTACCAAATTATTAAAAACCCATTTAATTTTATTTATGTCTATACAGGTCTAAAAAAGGGCGGAATAAAGGTGATTAAAGTATTTAGTAAACTGCTTATTTCTGTATTTATTTATTCCTGTATTTATTTATTTATTCCTGTATTTATTCCTGTATTTATTTATCTATTGATATGTCAGGTATCGTCCTCCATATAGGTCGAGACAATAATTCATCTAAAATTATACTTTCACACACATTTTGGCCTGCAAGTATTGCAGTCGGCTGTAGGCTAACGATCTAATGGAACATCCAGCATCCCATGGTGGCCTGTGATCACATCACATCAGCCATGAGATGAATTTGTGAATCCTCCTGAGAAAAACCTGGTTTTGGTCTCTTCTGAGGCAGCTTTTTCAGAGTTGTAAGCGGTTTCATCGCCGCTGTCGTCGGCGGCGGCAGCGTTTGTGTCCGACGACTCGTTAGCGCAGTCGCTCGGGAAATGTTCGATCGTAAAAAACGGATGCGCGAGGGCTTCGTCTGGCGTGATCCTTTGCCCCGGATCCACTTGCAGCATTTGCTTAACGAGGCTAATGAAGACCCGCGCGTCCTCGCGCGCGGCAGAACCCGGGCGAGCCGCGACGAGGTCGTCCAGGCTGCCGAAAGGCCTCGACGACACGTCCCTCAGCAACCGGTGGAACCCGATGCGGTCGCTGGTGATGAAGCTGGCCGCGGCGTCCCCCGTCGGGCAGCAGCACTCCGTCTTCAGCTGCCACGCCTGCGACTCCGCGTCTTTGTAAAAGTACTCGGCGGTGTAAAGTCCGCCGTCGAGCAGCCGGTCGTCGGGCCGACCGTGCAGCTGCACGATGTCGTCCAGTTTGGCCAGCTCGCAGACGCCCGAGTACAGCTCGCCGCCGACGTACAGCGAGGCGACCACTGAGCCGAGCGCCCACACGTCCACGGCCTCGCTCAGCGGGAGACCCAGCAGGACTTCGGGCGCCCGGTGCGGAAGCAGCTGCAAGATGTCGCCCGCGTCCAGGTCCGAGACATTTTGAGCCACGCCGAAGTCGATGAGCTTGACTTTGCACGGCTGCAGCCGGTGGTCGATCAGCATGATGTTGTCCGTCTTGATGTCGCCGTGCACCATCTGGATGCTCTTCAGCGCGCTCAGCGCCACCAGCATCTGCCGCGCGACCGCTTGTATCTCGGAGAGGTTCAGCGGACGGCCAGAGCGCTGGAGGAACTCGCGCACGGTCATGTCCAGCTTCTCGAACTCCAGGAAGAAATGTCCCTGGAGCTTCAGGTGCCTGTTGAACCTGACCAGGCAGTTCTTGTCCGGGTCGAGCTCCCGGATTTTCTCCAGGTTCCCCACCTCGTTTTCCACCTGCTCCGTCTCCTCTTCGACGATAACCTTCACGGCCACGACCTCTTCCGTGTCCGACCTCACGCACAGGTAGACGTTACCAAACGCTCCGTGGCCCAGGAACTTCTGCACGACGTAGCCACTCGTTTCCGTCAGTGGAACAAACTCGTCGTGGAGCAGAGACGGATCCATTATCAACCGACGGAATAACAACCCGAACCTGGGGTTAGGGCTGCTGCAGATTCCACAGCAGTTGACCCTTGTACTTGCAAGTGACAGCAGACGTTCATACAAGATCCAGGCATTGAGATCATCAAAGCTACAAAAGTCATCAAGGCCACAGGAACGGTTGCCATGACATCAAGGACACAAAAACGCACACCAGCTCCTAACCCTAACCCTAAGCTAAGTCCTCACTTCCCCAAAATGTCCTCAATCCCTTTAAAATGAACCCTGCAGTGTCTGATGTTATTATTCTGGTTTCTTCTGATTCTATTGTACTGTTGAAACAACAATGATCGACTCTGCCAAGCAATACTATCAGACCTTACTCACGTTTGTTGTGGCAGCGGTGAGATCTCAACAGACTGCTGAAGAAACGAAGGTTTGGCGTGAAATATAATGTACGCCTTGACATAAAAAACACTTCCTGTGTGCAGGAAAAGTGTTTTTCGAAGGTGCTAGCTACGGTGGCTACCTCACACATTCACAATTTTACCTCTCACATACACAATTTTACCTCTCACATACACAATTTTACCTCACACATTCACAATTTTACCTCTCACATACACAATTTTACCTCTCACATACTCTTTTACCTTTCACATACTCTCTTTTACCTCTCACATGTAATGTTAGAATAAAGTGGAATACTGCTCACATTAAATGTTTTTACCTCACACATTAAATGTTTTTACACATAACATGTGAGAGGTAAAACTATTGTATGTGAAAGGTAAACGAGAGTATGTGAGAGGTAAAATTGTGAATGTGAGAGGTAAAAAAAAAGGAATTATGGTCTACACAGCGTGTGTCTGTGTTTGCCCTTTATCAAATTCATTTTTTTCCAAAACCGTTTTTTAATTTTCCTTGTGCCAAGTACCAAGATGCTCCAACTACACTATTATTAACATCTGTGCTTTGCTTTAAAACATTTAATGTCGAGTTAAATCTTGATAACCGAACGTAATCTTGATAATTAGCATGATTTAACTTCTCTTCCTGGAGCCTTTGTTGCCGCTGCATCTCTTATTACACTCAGAACATAGAGTCATTGGGTTTTTGATCATGTCTCTGTATTGATGACTTCATTAATGAGCTTTCCTCTGCTCAAAATATGTGTTCATCCTGCACGTAATGCAAAAAAGACTCACATTCTTACATTATTCATTCAATATTAAACTCATTATTATCTCTCCAGGAATAGCACCGGCGTTTGCTGCTCTGGGATTTCTCAGTTTGAAACACGTGTTCAGTTCAGCGGCTGCTTCGTTAACTTCGTCACAGAGGCGATTCTAGAGTCTGTAGGGGCCCTAAGCAAACATTCCCAGGGGGCCCTTCCTTCCAACCAGTGCTCATCACCATTATGTTATAAATAATCTGACCCCCACGAAAAATGTATGAGTTCAAAATATTATTTTTTTTTCCGAAATGCATGAAATAACATGGAAAAACCTTGTAATTAAAAAGTATGAGAAAATATAAATGGAAAGAGTAAACAAAATACTGTAAATGGCTTTTAAAAAAACTATATGAACTTAGTGAAAACAATACATTACACTGTAAAGAACCCACATTATAAAACAATATAAATATATAGAACAATAAAATACTGTAAATAACTGAAAAAAACAACTTGCAGAACGATAACTTTACACAGGTTAACATGAGGTGGGGCCCCTTTAGGGAGGTGGGGCCCCTTTAGGGGGGTTTCCTACTGCGATGTCATTGCAAATCGCCCATTGTTGTTTAAGGGGGACGGGGAGACAGCTGCTCACTGCACATTTCAGTAAAAACAGCCCTCAGGCTCTGAGTGTCGGGGGGCCCCCTATCAGCTCGGGGGGCCCCAAGCAGTTGCCTGCTCTGCCTGTTCACAAGCTGCGCCCCTGCTTCATAACTTTCGCTTTCGGGGAAGGACGGAACCTGTTAATGTATGTTCATGTTGCTGAGGCCGACGTTCTGTGATCATAAACAGAAAATATATGAATTCCTCTCTGTGCAGCACAGTTTCTGAGGTAATAATAATTATTGTGCTCCTCTGGCCGCTGTCGCCTCATAAATCTACATGTGATTCAGAATGAAGACGCTGATGATGCTCTGGTGTATGAATGCGGTCGGACACATGACTCAGTGTTACAGAGGAGGCTTGGGATTAAATTATTCCTCTGCCATGGCTGCAAAAACATGTGGAACAATTCACTTTCTTCCTTTTAATTAGTGTTTTTTTTTTTTTTTTTTTTTTAAGAAAAAGGAAGTTTCAGTCTGTTTTGTCCTCTCATGGCAGCTTTAAATCTTTGGTTTTGTCCAGGATTTACTCATTTTTAGATGAACAAAAGAAATATTCCTCTATGTCAATCTCAGGTTTATCTGCCGTTGATTCATCAAAAACCGTCTCCAGCCTTCATCCCCTCCTCCTCCTCCTCCTCGTCTCTGACGACAGTTTCTGTTTCACAAAGTGTTTTTGACGATATCTGATCTGTTCTTCCAGATAAAATGTCGCCCTGCAGCAAAACTAACATTCCAGTCGTCCTCTGATCTCAGACTCTGTCTCCACTGCTTTTCTGTTTGATCTGGGCTCTGGAATCAGACTCGTGTTTAAGATTCTGGACGTTTTTTGTTTTTTTTGTCTTTAATCATCCGTGCGTCAAGTTCAATCGTCAAAAAAGTGCATATCAGACACAAATATTTGTGTATGATATAAAATAATAAACTTTCCCTGAGAATTAATGGGAAACCATAGGAATTAATGGGAAAAAGTCCATGGGAATTCAGGAATTAATGGTAAACTTTCCATGGAAATTAATGGTAAACTTTCCATGGAAATTAATGGGAAACTTTCCATGGGAATTAATGGTAAACTTTCCATAATAATTAATGGGAAAAAGTCCATGGGAATTCAAGAATTAATGGTAAACTTTCCATAGGAATTAATGATAAACTTTCCATAGGAATTAATGGTAAACAGTCCACGGGAATTCAGGAATTAATGGGAAACTTTCCATAGGAATTAATGGTAAACTTTCCATGGAAATTAATGGTAAACTTTCCATAGGAATTAATGGGAAACTTTCCATGGAATTAATGGTAGTCCACAGGAATTCAGGAATTAATGGTAAACTTTCCATAGGAATTAATGGGAAACTTTCCATGGGAATTAATGGTAAACTTTCCATAGGAAATGAATTGTAAACTTTCCATAATAATTAATGGGAAAAAGTCCATGGGAATTCAAGAATTAATGGTAAACTTTCCATAGGAATTAATGGTAAACTTTCCATAGGAATTAATGGTAAACTCCATAGGAATTAATGGTAAACAGTCCACGGGAATTCAGGAATTAATGGGAAACTTTCCATAGGAATTAATGGGAAACTTTCCATAGGAATTAATGGGAAACTTTCCATAGGAATTAATGGGAAACTTTCCATAGGAATTAATGGGAATTAACGGGAATAAACGGCACATATTCAGTTGAAGGTTGGGAACATAAATATAGACTTGTGGAATTGTGTGATTGATCTTTGGTGCACAGATGCAAAGATTTAAATACACCATTCATGGATATGTGTGTGTCCAGATACAGAGTGAGAGAGAAGATAAAGAGATCTGACAGTGACGACGACTGAGAGCCATAAAAACAATTCAGCAGAAAAAAGAGGGCGACACAAAGAACCTGAGGGTGAAAAATGATTGAGGGCAAGATTTTTAGGACAGATATTGTGAGACGGGACAGTGATGGATATGAGTTGAACAAGGTCTGGATATGAATGAGATGAAACAAGGTTTACTGCTGCATGAGAACCAAGAGATTTACCTCTCTCTCCTCTCTCTCCACCCTCTATATCATATATCCTCATTTACCCTCTCTCTCTCTCTCTCTCTCTCTCTCCTCTCTCTCTCTCTCTTTGTTTATTTCCCAGGGTCACACTTCTCTTTCGCCTTGACCGACTCTCTGATAAACTAATGTCTCATTAACTCTTTTATCCACTCGTTTATCTCCGTCCTGCTCCCTCCTGCCTCGTCCACCGCTCTCTCCCTCCATCACTCTGCTCGTCTCTCTTGTAATACCGCGCAGTGGCAGCAGATGGCAGTCAAGCTCATTCATGCTCACATTATTGATGAATGAATCACATTTACATGTGATTTAAGGACCTTTTTCTGACCTCGTCAGAAACCAGTGGACCTCGTGAAAAGACTTAAACCTGGTCCTAATGAGGCAGAACGTGGTTGATTAAGTGAAGGAGGTTCTGAGGAGTTGAGCTGTGGTTAGTTTAAGGTTGTCCATTAACCCCTGAGAACACAGAGTGAATGAATGACAAGTTTGACTCATTTATTAAAGCCTCAATATGTGACCTATAAACACACACACACACACACACACACACCCAGGATATGTGTGTCATTTCATTGTGATTTAGAGCTGAATTCTTGTAGAGAAAGAAGAAGGTGCCAGGTTATAGTTAGATGTGTTTGTTTCAGCGTTCTTTAGACGCGACATTAGCTAAAATATGTTATTGTGTAAAACACTCTCAAAAGCAAAAAAAATCTAGCACCTATAACGCCTGATTTTAGAGCAAAACATTTGCATTAAATTGGATTATATACCATAATAATCAAGTGGACACTGAGTCCCAGAGAGCAAAATGTCTATGTGCTTTTCTAAGATTTTCCATGGGAATTTATGGGAAACTTTCCATAGGAATTAATGGTAAAGTTTCCATAGGAATTAATGGGAAACAGTCCATGAGAATCAATTGGAAACTTTCCATAGAAATTAATAGGAAACTTTCCAAAGGAATAAACGGGAATTAATGTTCAGAGCAAAACATTTGCATTAAATTGGATTACATACCATAATAACCAAGTGGAGCAAAAGGTCTTTATGTGATTTTCTGAGATTTGCTCATTTGATCACACATTGTTTTCCAATTTTCTTACGCTGCATGAAACAGAGACTGTTATTGGAGATTACACCTATCAGAGGAAAAATAGCACATTACATTTTTATGACTATATTTCACATATTTTTAATGGTAAAAAATTATATTTTATTGCTTTTTTATAATCACATCTTCTGCCCTCACCACAGTATGAAGCTGTTTCTGCTCAGTGGACTCATTCATACTTCAGGTGGCGCTCATTCAAAGACGCTGCAGACAAAAGTGAAGCAGCAGGAGGGAAGTTCATCCTGAGCAGACTGTCACACACACGCACACACACACACACTCTTGTACTTGCTGCATACTGAGGACTGGGTTGCTGACAAAGTGAGGACCAGCATTTCCACTTTATAAATCAACACAATCACTAATATCTACTTCATGAATGACACTTCATGTTTTTTTTTGGTCCAAAATTTGACAAAATCTTTGAAAAGAAATTTTTGACAAACAACATTTGACAAAAACATCATTCTATACTATGTAATTTAAAAGTCGAAAAAAATGTTGTAAAAAATGTTTGGGTCCAAAATTTGAAAAAAAACAAATTTGGTCCAAAATTTGAAAAAAAAAAATTGGTCTAAAATTTGAAAAAAAAATTGGTCTAAAATTTGAAAAAAAAAATTGGTCGCAAATTTGAAAAAAAAAATTGGGTCTAAAATTTGAAAAAAACAAATTTGGTCCAAAATTTGAAAAAAAAAAATGTGGTCCAAAATTTGAAAAAAAAAATGTGGTCCAAAATTCTTCATACTTCATACTATACTATGTCA
>NC_139824.1:17659565-17732065 GCF_963457635.1 Microchirus variegatus
GGTCCAAAATTTGAAAAAAACAAATTTGGTCCAAAATTTGAAAAAAAAAAATGTGGTCAAAAATTTGAAAAAACAAATTTGGTCCAAAATTTGACAAAATCTTTGACAAGAAATTTTTGGTCCAACATTTGACAAAAACATCAAACTATACTATGTCATTCAAAAGTCGAAAAAAATGTGTAAAAAATGTTTTGGTCTAAAATTTGAAAATAAAATTTGTTCTAAAATGTGAAAAAAAAAATTTGGTCCAAACTTTGAAAAAAAAAAAACTGACCCAAAATTTTTGGTCCAAAATTTGACAAAAACGTCATACTATACTATGTCATCCAAAAGTTGAAATACACATTTGAAAAAAACATGTTGGTCTAAAATTTGAAAAAAAAAAATTGGTCTAAAATTTGAAAAAAAAATTGGTCTAAAATTTGAAAAAAAAAATTGGTCTAAAATTTGAAAAAAAAAAATTGGTCTAAAATTTGAAAAAAAAAAATTGGCCCAAAAACTTTTGGTCCAAAATTTGACAAAAACGTCACACTATACTATGTCGTCCAAAATTTGAAAAAGAAATTTTGGTCCAAAATTTGACAAAAAAGTCATACTATGTCATACTATTTTTGACAAATTGAGTATAGCATGTTATAGCAACCTTAGGCAGTGATTTCAATGAAAACAAAGTGAGGACCGGCCAAAATGTCCTCACTCTGTAAAAATGACCTCACTGGTCCTCAGTATGCCGCAAGTACAAGAACACACACACACACACACGCACGCACGCACACACACACACCCTTGGTAAACATGTTTGACTTTATCTGTCGACTCCTCTGCCATCTGGACGCTTCACACCGGGCGAGGACGAGAAGACGATGACGGTCACTGATGATCACAGAGTAAAGTTCTCACTCTGACTCTGAACAGACTTCACGACTTAAAACATGTTAGATTTTACCTTTTATTTCTCTCATTTCTGCTTAAAAGGCTTTAAAGGGCACGTCAGCCGCTCTATTATCATTACTGTTAGTATTATTAGTAGTCGTCTCTTTGATTTTAGCCGCTTTCCCCTCTTTTGCAGTGCAGAGGTGTGAGCATTAATAAGCTATAATTACACGACCTGATAATAAGTCTTAGTTACGTTAAGAGTCATCGTCCTCATAAATCTGCCTAAAAGGTTGTACCTGGAGCCAAAAAGGGTTCTCCTATGAGGACAAGCCGAAGAACCTTATATGGTTCTACCTAGCGCTTTTATTTCTAAGAGTGTACTGAAATATTCTACTCAGGTAAAAGTCTCACTATTTACATCTTCTCTTCCATATGTTTCTACACTCTTAGAAATAAGGGATTTAAAAAGGTTCTTGGTGGAACCCTCCAAAAGGGTTCTCCTATCAGGACAAGTCGAAGAAACTTATATGGTTCTACTTAGCACTTTTATTTCTAAGAGTGTATAAGGAGGTGGTTTCACAATAATAAATAAAATAATGACAACATATCATGTATATAGAGCATCAGTGAATGTTCACAAACTGTCGTGTGACGAGTAAACAAAATACACAAAGAGTTCTTCAAACTCTTGTGCATGTGATCATTTTTTATGCAAATGAATATCTCAAGGTGACTGGAGCAGGTTTACAGGTCTCTGCTTTAATTAGAAACCATCAACCTGACGCTGCTTTGACCTCATGAATATGGAGACAAAGTGTTTGTGACTTTTTAAACTGAGAGGAGACGTGAACGACTCTGATCTCTGGTTATTTCTCTGTGATTTTCAATCTCGCTACACGTCGTTGTCACAAGGACGAGAATATTAAAGGTGCATTATGTAATAAATCATTAAAATCCTCCTAATATGTCACAGAGACTCAGGAATAATGTTCATATAACAAACTGAACTCACCAACAACAACAGTACAGACAAAATATTTGCATTTAAAAAAATAATATTTTGCAGACTGCAAATCATGTTTATGTTTTGAAATCGTGTTTTGGCGTCATGTGGCGCCACCTACCGCTGTCTACCAATCATTGCAGTCAGTAGAGTCTCAGCTGCCGAGCAACCACGGGTTGCCAGTTACGTCAGAAAACCAAACCTAAAAGATCTCGGTGTTTTGAATTTGAGTGTAGTAACCGTTTTTGGCCACATTCTTACATATGGCACCTTTAACTTGTGTCATGTTGTACACGTGATGGTTCGGTCGACGGTAAACAAGCAAAGACGCTTTAAAACTCAGTGTTTTTGTGCAGTTTTTGTGCTTCAAAATGTTTGTTCAAACTTTAACTTTGACGGACAGGCCTGTGTGTTGTTGTTTTTTTTGCGGACCGCCCCCTCGCTCGCTCTCTCTCTCTCTTCCTCCCACATTCCCACACCTCCCTCCCTCGTTCCGTCTGTAGCTCAGTGGATGATGGAGAAACACTGTGTGTGTGTGTGTGTGTTTGTGTGTGTGTGTGTGTGTGTGTTAGAGTTCCTCCTCAGACACGGGAAAGCATCCACATGCCTGCAGACATCACTGCACACACACACACACCCACACACGCACACACGCACACTGCACCCACACTGCACGCACACACGCACACACACAGACAAACACACACGCACACTACACTGCACGCACACACGCACACACACAGACAAACACACACGCACACTACACTGCACGCACACACACAGACAAACACACACGCACACACACACACTACACTGCACGCACACACACACACTGGCACACAACACGCACCCACACACTGCGCACACACACACACACACACACACACACACACACACACACACACACACACACACACACACACACACACACACACACACACACACACACACACACACACACACACACACACACACACACACACACACACACACACACACACACACACACACACACACACACACACACACACACACACACACACACACACAGCTTTGATATTATTGGTCTATATATAAACTACAGGCTGGAGGTGTTTGTGTCCGTCATCATATATTTGCTGATAAAGTCCTCAGGGTAATAACTCTGTCCCTCCTCTTCACTTCCTCACTGGAGGAGGGAAAACCTCGGTGCAAAGACTTCAAACAGTTTGAAGTGGATGTTGTTGTGGTTGTGCGTTGCCGTGGGAACGGCGGCACGCGGCCAATGATTTGATTTTGCCGCTCCTATAGGGAACGATCATCGTCCGTGAAGGAGAAGAAACTCAGATCAGAACAGATGTGACGGTAGAGAGCGAAGCATGTAATGCAGTGAATTAGGTCACGCACACACACACACACACACACATCACACACACACTGTTTACTGTTTGTTCTCCAGTTTGTAATAAAGCTGAAAACGTGTAAAATCACTTCTCAAAGTCACGTTTAGAGCTGAAACAACTACTCCATTACTGATCAATTACTAAATTAATCGTCAACTATTTTGATATGAAGCTTTTTTCATGATTAAAACAGACATTTCTGATTATTTCAGTTCCTTAAATGTGAATATACTCAGGTTTCTTTGCGCCACTTAACAAAGAAATCATTAAAACTCAACCTTTTTGGTCATTTGATCAACATTTTTTGACATTTTCTGGACCAAACAAGTAGAAAATAGTGGTCAGTTGCAGCTCTAGTGATGTTTTCTCTGTGTTGTAAGTTTGCTGACACAGGAATTTAAATAAAAATGTATAACCTTAAAATAAAGCATTATAGAACGCAAATAAATTGCATATGAGCTATAACTTTTTGGGAGAAACTCACTCTGAATCTGCCGCCGCTTTATCCTCCACATCAGGGTCACAGGTCACCGGTCCATCACTGAAGTTGAATTCTAGGAATTAAAAGAATAGTTTGATTTAATTTTAGTGTTTGGAAACATCTGCTTTCTATCTTTTGCTTTTAAATAATCCTGGACAAACTTGGACGACTGTGGAAACTTTGCTGCAAAAAAAGCCCGAGACAAAACAAGAAAACTCTGCACGCCTGAAAACAAAACAGCAGCTGATAGAAATGAGCAATAGAAAGTGAATCTTTTCCTAAAGAGAATAATAATCAATGAATGAATTAACAAGTTTTATTGTCTTTCCAGTGCATTTTTATTATAGTATACTATTTCTCTGCAGACTCAATCCTCTAGTTTCTTGTTTGCTGCTGCTGGAGAGATTTTCTGCAGAGAATCGCTGACTTTGCCAAGTTCTGTTTATCAGAGTATGAATGAATAATTAGTGCGAGTGCATCTGTCTCATCTGTGCTGAATACACTTGTGACGATGTCTCTCTGACACAACAACAACAACAACCTAACGCTGTTCCTTCATCATCATTTAAGGTTTTAATGTCCTCGTTTGTGCAGCACTTGTTTTATGTGTCAAAGTCTTCTCTCTCTCTTTCTCTCTTCTGCTCTTCTTCATCTTCTTCTTCTTTTCCTCCCCACAGCATTAATCCCTTTGATGGGATTGTTTATTTACCCTCCCACTCTATGGAGGACCAAACCTGATGTAATAATAAATAAATAAAGGAATAGATAAATAAATAAAGGAATAAATAAATAAAGGAATACAGGAATAAATAAATAAATAAATAAATAAATAAATAAATAAATAAATAAATAATACAGGAATAAATAAATACAGGAATAAATAAATAAATACATACAGGAATAAATAGATAAACACAGTACTAAATAGATACAGGAATAAATAAATAAATACAGTTATAAATAGATACAGGAATAAATAAATAAATACAGGAATAAATAATAAATAAATAAATACAGTAATAAATAAATACAGGAATAAATAAATAAATACAGTAATAAATAAATACAGGAATAAATAAATAAATAAATACAGGAATAAATAGATACAGGAATAAATAAATAAATAAATAAATACAGTAATAAATAGATACAGGAATTAATAAATACAGTAATAAATAAATACAGGAATACATAATAAATAAATACAGTAATAAATAAATACGTAATAAATAAATACAGGAATACATAATAAATAAATAAATAAATACAGTAATAAATAAATACGTAATAAATAAATAAAGGAATGAAACATAAATAAATAAATACAGGAATAATAAATAAATAAATACAGGAATTAATAAATAATAAATAAATACAGGAATAATACATAAATAAATAAATAAATACTGGAATAATAAATAAATAATATTGTATTTATTTATTTAGTATTACATCAGGTTTGGTCCTCCATACTGTAGTACACTGCATACTGACACTGCTGAATGGATCTCTCTCTCTCTCACTTGCCACATCTCTATCTCTGCTCTCTCCCCATTCGTCTCCCTCCCTCCCTCCTTCCCTCCCTCCTTCCCTCTCATCCTCTTCCCTCACCATCTCTCCATGCACACTTGATTCACTTTACACATTAGGGAAGCATCCATCATTTTTTGCTCTGTGAAGGATTTGCTCTGTGCTGATTTTCTTCTTCATCTTCACGCCTTCTTCCTTTTTTCTTTCCCAACTCTCCTCACACTCCTAAATCCTAAATCCTAAATCCTGAATCCCCGGGGGAAAACCAAACCACTATGTTTTATTTCCAGCTGGTGATCATGGCAGGCACCGTCCTCTTGGCGTACTACTTTGAGTACACGGACACGTTCCCCGTCCACGTCCAGGGCTTCTTCTGCTTCGACAAAGCTTACTCCAAACCGTACCCGGGACCCGAGGACAACAGCAAAGCGCCGCCCGTCCTCGTCTACTCTCTGGTCACCGCCATCCCCACTGTGACGGTGAGTGTGTGTCTTTAACTTCTGAAGGGGGACGACTTCCACAGGTGGACATCACACACACACACACACACACTCATGTACACGTGGTGGTGGTGGTGGTGGTGGTTGTGGATTGAAAGACAGGAGTGTGTGTAGGTGTGTGTGTCCTCGTGGTCTGTTTCTGTGGATGCGTTTCACCGTTATAACCATGGCAACCGGCACTATATTTGTCCTCCACAGTCTGAGGTAGCTACAGCGAACGCACACACACACACACACACACACAGAGAGAGGGAGAGAGTCTGTCGTCCTTATTCCAGAAGAGAATGTGAAGGCTGCGTTTTCTCTGCTCTCTCTCATTATTCTCAGCAGGCAAAAGGATGCATATTAATGCGTCTTTGAATAATTAAACATCGACACAGAATCACAATTTGTAGGTCATGAATTCTCGGGAAAACTCCGCCGTTCACATCACATTCGTGCGCTTCACGAGCACAAGATCAACTATTGTTATTAGCGCAGGATATGGTCGACATCGCGGTCACTACACTTTCTTTGCAGAGCAGTGGGACGAGGATGAGGATGAGATTAATAATGAAAGCCTTTACATCTTCATGTAAAGCTCTGTCCTGTCACCGTCCTCCAGGGCCTCTCGTCTCTTTGATGTCCTACAGCATTGGTTCTCAAAGTGCGGCTCGGGGGCCCAATGGCGGCCCGCAGAAACATTTCTGGCGGCCCCGCAATGAATTACAGTTGATAGTTTTAATCCAGGAGCGACTAAGCTTGTTAAATGTTTATTGGACATTACTGGATACAGACCAATAAGTGTAAACAAAAATACTGGGTATTTACCTGGTTTCTATATGGTGAATTTTAGTGTATTATTGGGTTATAAGCTGGTAATAAACAGGTAGCTACAGCCCCCAATTACTAGCTATTTACCCAGTAAATATATGGTAACAGAAATGTGTTACTTGGTATTAACCTGTAATTAGAAGGTAAGAACAATGGCCAAAATACTGGGTAATTATCCAGTAAATTATAAAGCGTTATTATATTAATGCTTATTTTAGTTAACGCTAAACTGTAGAACTGCAATCTGGTCACACACACACACACTCTGCATTGACTTCTGCAAAGGCTTCTCCTTGTAGGACCTTCTTCTGTGCGTTCTCTCCTCTACATGCAACCAAACCATCTCAACCTTCCCTCTCTTAAAGCAGACCTAGACCTGAAGTTCCAATTAACGCTGTTTTTTTAGTGTGTATCTGCGTCATTACCTTGTTTATGAAGCCCTGAAGGTTCTAAACAAACAGTTCAGCCACTGCTGAGAACGCTGTGTTTTATCGTAATCTCGGAGCTCAGCGAGATCTCTGAAAAAAACCTGGTCCGGTTACGTAAACAGCGGTTCTCCTGAACAGCAGATCCTCCTGCTCCGGGCACTAGTCCGGGCACGTCCAGGTTGCGCACATTGAACCGCAGAAGAAGAAGAATAACGTCCGTTGTGGAGGTGTTTCACGAGCGACAGTGTCTTCTGACTCTGGGTCTGACTCCGGGTCAAAGGTCGTCAAAGGGACTGCGGCGGGGAGTCGTGAAGAAGCTATTTTTAAACACTGTTAAAACAATGTTTTGATAATGAGGAGCAGTGCATCCACCGTTCCAGAGGGGGGAGCTGCTGCGCTTCTGAGAGCGGGTGTGCTGAATATGTCACTTCCGGGTACTGGCCAATCACAAGACACTCTGTCTTCTGGGTGTGAGATTTATGTCTGAAATATCGCGGCTGAGGAACAACGTCAGAAAAGACAGATTTCTATCGGCTCGTTTACAGCAACTAGGAGGTTTTTGAGCATAAAAACAAGTTAATGTATGTAAGTAGACCTCCATAACTAACATATATGTGCAACAGGACCACTCTGTGTGAGCTTTAAATAACAACAACAGGTGGTGAGGTGATGGAGCTGTGTTATTGTGCTCTTCCAAAGTCAGATCCTTCACTCCCCAATGAAAACCTCATCTTCAGCTCTGCCTCCTGTCTGTCACACAGCGTCACTGTCTCCATGTCAGAGAACATCAGAGCAGCTCTTCCTCTCTTTTTCTACCGTTTTGTCGACGTTTTCCTTTTCCCTGTGGCTCACATCAGCCCTGACACTCGTCTCCACCCACTCCACCCTGCACCCTCTTCTTCTTGTCTTTACTTTCTCATTCCTTGTCCACTTTCATCCGTCTATGCATCAAACACCTTCCTTCAGCTGTATCCCTCACCACTTTAGCTCCACCTTCCCAGTCATCTGGTAACCAACTCCTTTCTGAACGTTCTTCAGCTTCCCACGATTTAATCCTCGACTCTGCTTCCACTCTGGTTTATAAAGTGGTCGTACAGACGAACCGTCCTGCCGTCTCCTTCAGATCAGCATCTCCTGCAGCTTATATATTCTACCTCTGAGCATCTTCCTCCACTCTTACACGTCGCCCTATGCTCCTATGACCATGTTTGCTTCCACATCTCACTCGAAAACTCCTCTTTCTCTTCTCACTGACAAACCAGCAGAGTAAATTCTCTGGTAACGCTTTCTTTTACAGTCCCCTAATTACCTGGTATTTAGCTGGTAAATTCATGGTAACACTAAAGTGTTGCTAGGTAATTACCAAGGGTAATAAGATAAGTAAATACAGTGAAACCGTTGCCAAAATACTGGGTAATGCACGGTAATGTACTCGGTAAGTAAAGTAAAACTGTACTGTAAAAGAAAGCCAAGCTTGTTTCCATGTAATTACACACATTTTTAGGGTTAGGTTTGTTAGATTACCCCTTGGGTAAATAGCTAGTAGTTAGGGGACTGTAGGTACCTGCTTATTACCAGTTTATAACCCAATAATACACTTACATTTACCATAGTTTTGCCATAGTTTAGCTGTACATACCTTCTTATTAACAGCAGTAATAACACGCTATAATTAACTATATAGTTACCAGGTAATTGCCCAGTATTTTGGCAACAGTTTCACTGTATTTACTTTCTTATTACCATTGGTAATTACCTAGTAACACTTTGGTGTTACCATGAATTAACCAGGTAAATACCTGGTAATTAGGGGACTGTAAAAGAAAGCGTTACCAATTCTCTTGTCCACACAATATACACTGTAAAAAAAAAAACTGTAAAATCACTGGCAGCAAAGTTTCTAAACGGATACTGTAAAATTACAGTAAATAACCGTATCACAGAACTACATACAATAACTGTATGTAATGAATGTGAAATAAATATGGTAATTTACCTTTAAAAATGATAATAATAATAATAATGTAATATCGTATTATGGTTAATTACTTAAATCTTTAAATTACTGCTTGTATCTGTTAATTTACAGTTATATATACAGACAATTGTATGTAAAATTACAGTTAAATATATACAAATACAATAAATTGTCATAAAAAAAAACATGTTAACGTATTCTTACATTATGGTAAATTAACTGCAATTTTAAACATAAAACCTAAAATGACTGAACATATCTGTAAATCTACTAACAATTCATTGTTTTATTGGAAAACAGTAAAAATCTGTTAAAAATTACAGAATATTTCCTGTAAAATTACTTCTTTTTTTTTTTACAGTGTACAGCATCTACCTTCCTCTCTCTCTTTACCAATCACAGTCCCTAAATCTCACCTCTACACTCTTACCATTTCTTCCACTCTCTCTTCTTACTTTTGATTTGACTTCCTGACACAAACCTGCTCATTTATCTCAGCTTGACACCAACATTAGGAGTAAACTGCATGTGTCAAACCCACATGGACTCAGTTAAAATCTAAATCTTAGCGACAGGAACATAAACAGTTCCTATAGCAGTTCTGTCTCCGTCTTAAACACTTTCTTAGAAACGAAAAGTTTCTGCCTGTTTGGAACCATATGGACGACAAAGTCTTCGGCCTTAGTCACCAGATTTATGGCTTTTCTTAAATTCCTCATTACTAATAACACAGTATTAAGTTAAATTGTGTATTTGTCTCATTGTTGACGGGTCTGATTCATATCAGAAAGTACACTATGAGAGAGGATTTTTTTTAAATGTGGGTTTTTAGGCACAGTTTATCTATCTGTGAACTGTGCAGAGTGGGAGAGCGACGTGGCATCGTTTTTGCAAATTCAGAGCATCTGCGTCGTCTCCCACGAGCTTCAACAGTTAGACATTCAGCTCACGTGTTGTTTAACTAAGAAAAAAAATGAACGTGTTTTTCAACCGACAGCAACAACCTTTGGCTGCAGCAATGCACTTTCTGTGCGTGTGACTTTTAAACCCGAGTGAAACTCTTTGTCTGAGCCCCACGACGACTACGTAACTGCAGCTTCTAGGTCAAATATGAACAAATCCAGACATTAAGTCCCCATCAGCCAAAACAAACTACATTTCCCATCATGCATGTAGCCTTTTTACGATGCGTTTTTGTGTTTTTCAGGGGAATCAAGTTAGTGGTTAGTTTTAATGAGTCGGTTAAATGCTGTTTAAGTCCATTTTTACCCGTCTATACAAGTTGACAGACAAAATAAAATAAACTGACACCGCTCGGGTTGTTCAGTAAAAGGAATTTCCTCTCTGACGTTAATCAGGAACTGAGAGTATAGCCACCAGGGGGCAACGATTGGTAAAACCAATCAATGGGGGAAAATGAGCCTGCTTCACACTTGATTAATGATGCCAGTGAACCGTTTCCTGAGGAGTTAATGGTGTGAAAATTGCTAATCTAGGGTCTTTCTCCATAGCACATGATGCTGTTGATGTCACAGGACGTGCATCTTTGCCGAAAAGCCAACATTGGAGGACTCATCTCCATGCAGACTCTGAGTAAAGAGTCAAGAAATAAACGTAGATATGTTTTTTTCCTATAGATCCATCATATTGTTGCGTTTGAGACGAGTTATTTCGAGTAAATGTTGAGATTGAGACACTCGCGGGTCGTTTTCTCGTGTCAAACTGAGCCTGAAACACAAAGCGCAGATGTATCACAGGAAGGACTGAAGCGGAAGAGCGACGGTGAACGTTATGTTACCGGAGGCCTCTTGTGCGGCACTTGGCAGAACGTTGAATGTTTCAGTGCATCAGTGAGAAGGTAAGCGTGCGGGGGTGGATGACGGCAAACATCCTTCTCCTCCATCAACGCTAAAAACAGGTTCTGGGTCTGTAAGTGGGAGTCGATAAGCGTGTGCGTATGTGTGTGTGTGAGTGACTATTAAAGGCAATCTACGTGGCTCTCTCTCCACAACTGTAGCTAATGTCATTTGCATATAACACACACACACACACACACACAGCAGCAGGGTAAAGTGTGTGTTTTAATGGAGAGTGTATTTGCAATGCTGAAAATTAACACGTCATGGTGTGAACATGCAACGCTGAAGCGAGAGGATGTGACGCTATGAATGAATGAATGCACACACAGTTTACAACATGCAAGACTTTCCTTCTTTAAAACGCACGTCAACAGCTACGACACCATGATTAACTGGCGTAATAAACGTCTTTACAGTGAAGAGCGACACACTTTAAGGCTCCTGAAACTTCTCTAGAGGAACTCGAAAAACACTCTGTGTATTTTACACTGGGTTACAAAAAAGAATTATGTATAAGTCGTCTCTGTCTTTTCAACTGAATTAGGACCATGTTGCAGCGCTGGATCCAATAATGACATCCATTTTTCCTCAATCAGGTCAGGATTTTATGCTCATTTGATTTTGAAAAATCAGATCTTCTGACTAAATTGGTTGATTTTTGTGACATCAGTTAATATTTCACATGCAAATAAGGTTTTAAGAGAAAAATGTACGTAAACCGGAATTACTGACTTTTTTAAATTTTGGACAAAACTTTTTTTTTTTTTGACTAATTTGACTTTTTATGACTTTTTTTTCAAATTTTGGACAAACTTTTTTTTCAAATTTTGGACAAACTTTTTTTTCAAATTTTGGACAAACTTTTTTTTCAAATTTTGGACAAACTTTTTTTTCAAATTTTGGACAAACTTTTTTTTTCAAATTTTGGACAAACTTTTTTTTCAAATTTTGGACAAACTTTTTTTTCAAATTTTGGACAAACTTTTTTTTCAAATTTTGGACAAACTTTTTTTTCCAAATTTTGGACAAATTTGGTATTGACCAGTGTAATTTATCAGACAAGCAAAAAACAGTAATAAACAGAACAATTATTCAATTTCCAATTTAAAAAAGGAAGAAAAACAACCATTTACACCGTGTGTTTCACCCCTTGTCAGTAGGGGGTGCTGCAGCGCCATCGGCCTCCCTCATTCACACATTTTGAATGATATTTAAAAAGCTAAACAAACATCCACACAACTCTCTGTGTCATATATTCTTCCGTCTGTCTTTTAAATGTGGGTCAGAATCATAACGCTCAAAAATACTTTTGCCCGGGGAGAGAATTCTCTTTCATTGATTCTAATGCTGCTCAACGTAAGCTTCTCTCTCTCTAACGGCAACGAGAGAGACAGCGAGAGGTCAAACGTGACGCAACGAGACAGGAAGATGGAGAGAAAATAAGACTTAGAGAAGAGAGAGAGAACATCGGAGAGACGGGGATTGGGATTGGGCTGAAGCATCAGAGACGGAGCGTAAAATCCAGTCCAGTGTCAGATTATTCCGTGAGAGCATTTAACGTACGAGAGCCTGCACTGGGCTGCTGTCACCGTCGTATCTGAAGAAGCAGACGGTGGACGTGGTCAAAGACATTTAGGGGCTGAAAAGAGTTTAAATAGGAGTGAAGAGCAGAGGCGATTCTAGAGTCTGTAGGGGCCCTAGGCAAACATTCCCAGGGGGCCCTAAGAAATCACCATTATGTTATAAATAATCTGACACCAACGAAAAATGTAAGAGTTCTAAATATTTCTTTTCCCCGAAATGAATGAAATAACACGGAAAAACCTTGCAATTAAAAAGTATGTGAAAATATAAATGTAAAGAACAATAAAATACTGTAAATAGCTTTTGAAAAACTACATAAACTTAGTTAAAAAAAATACATTACACTGTAAAGAACCCACATTATAAAACAATATAAATATATAGAACAATAAAATACTGTAAATAACTGAAAAAAACATATATAAACTGAATAAAAAAGATATGCATTACACTGTAAATAATCCTCTTCATTTTCCAACTTGCAGAACGATAACTTCACACAGGTTAAAGTGAGGTGGGGCCCCTTTAGGGGGGTTTACTACTGAGATGTCATTGTTGTTTAAGGGGGACGGGGAGGCGGCTGCTCACTGCACATTTCAGTAAAAACAGCCCTCAGGCTCCGAGTGTCGGGGGGCCCCCTATCAGCTGGGGGGCCCCAAGCAGTTGCCTGCCCTGCCTGTCCACAAGCTGCGCCTCTGTGCATCTGTAGTAAATGTAGGATGCACCTTCCAGAGGTCAAAGGTGAGGACAATTAAAGGGACTTTTATGCTTATTCTAAGGCAATTATAAAAGTAGTGTATTAAGTTTATGTCAATAAAGACCTTCTGAACATTCGCCTGCACGTCACAGCTGACAGTTAGGTTCTTAAATTGTAAAATATCCACACACATTATTCCCAGATTCAATAACAGCAGCAGAGCGTTACACGACCGTGATGTAGTTCATAAAAATAGATGATGTTAAAATCAAAGCTTCACCTCCATCCTCTCTACTCTGAGAACAACCATTTCACACACATTCATTGTTTCACATCTACAGTATATATCCATATTTAGCTATTATTATTATTATTATTATTGGCTGTCACTTTCTGCTTTAACTCCTCCACACATCCCTCCACACAAGCCCACCCCCTCCCTCCTGCTGTGCCAATATTCACAAATCACAAAATCCAATCTTCTTGTTTTTCAATCTGAGAAAAGATGGAAATGTCAGGTCTGACACACACCAACACTTTTACTTTGTCGTTAACTCCTCGGTGTTTTAAACTGGTTTAACTCTTAAAGCTTGTTTTAAACCGGTTTAACTCCACTGTGAGACTCTGCTGCAGCTCCTCTGCTCCATTGTTATGTTAATGTTCAGATTATCTCGTCTTTTCCTTCTCTTCTATATTTACTCCTCACAGTTATTGTAATCACAATCGTCATCTTTGAAGAAGAAGAAAGAAGAGGAAATTACACACACGCACACACACACACACACACACTTATACTTGCTGCATACTGAGGACTGGGTTGCTGACAAAGTGAGGACCAGCATTTCCACTTTATAAATCAACACAATTACAAATATCTACTTCATGAATGACATATATAAAGAACTACTGGTTGCAGTACCATAAAATGTCTGCAGGTGGAGCCCCAGAGCAAAAAGGGCTGGAAAACTTTATCCATTTTTTTTTTTTTGGTCCAAAATTTGACAAAACAAGTCATACCATACTATGTTGACCAAAATTTGAAAAAAAAATTTGACCAAAATTTGACAAAAAATTTGACCAAAATTTGAAAAAAAAAATGTGACCACATTTTTTTTTAAAACTGACCACCAACATTTGAAAAAAAAATTTGACCAAAATTTGAAAAAAAAAAAAATTGACCAAAATTTGACAAAAAAAAATGACCAAAATTTGACAAAAAAAAATTTGACCAAAATTTGACAAAAAAATTTTTGACAAAAATTTGACAAAAAAATTTACCAAATTCTGACAAAAAAAAATTGACCAAAATTTGACCAAAATTCGATTTTTTTTTTTGTCAAATTGAGTATAGCATGTTTACGACCTAAGGAAGTGATTTCAATGAAAACAAAGTGAGGACCGGCCAAAATATCCTCACTTTGTTGGTTAAAAACCCTCACTGATCCTCAGTATGCTGCAAGTACAAGAACACACACACACACTCGCTCTCACCTAATAAAACAATTTACGTATGAATATATTTTCCCGTTCGTTCCGTGCAATCACGGCGTTTTTCATTTCTGACATTTTGGAGCTGATTGCCGTTTTCATCTTTGCTCGTTTTAAAAAATCACGCATTCGCCCTACGCTCATATGCAAATGAGCCAGACGTTGATTTGCATTCCGTTTGCTACCATAAAGACGAACGTTCATGAGCCACATGTGACAAACATAACTGTCACTCTGTCTTTGTTCCAAAACAAAAGATGCAACTGATGTGTGGAGATCAGTTTATTTTCAATTTCTATTCAGTAAAGACAGAAGAGAGAGAAGAACGACTTTGGTAGAAAGTGAAATAAGAGGAAACTGTTGCTTTTGTTGCTCTATAAATAACAAAAGATCCCATCACAGACGCTGTGTTTCAGCACAGACTTGGACAAAGGTCAGGACATGACAACATGCTGTGCTCTGCCCTTTTCTTGAGTGTTAATCAGGGTGGTCTAACCCCCCTGTATTTCGCACAGTGGTCTAGTCCCAATGCAGACGTGTAAACAAGGGCGTAGGGCATGCGTATGGACGGTATTTGGAGAAAGGCAGATTGTCCCGATCAATATTAGAGACGGATTTTACGAGCGCCGATGAATGCATCACAGCTGAGAGGTGTAAACTATGGAGGAGATGGGTTGCCAGAGCAAAATAACAACAGTCAGGAACTGCACAGTGACAGCAAATGAGCAAAGACGCAAGAAGTCTTTCAGTAAATCGCCGTAAAAATACAGCGTTTGACAAGTTTAATCCGTCAGCGATCGCGTGTTCGTCTGCACTTCTGTGAGCTCACGTTTGTCTCGCAGCAGGAGACGCATCAGTCAGAGGTCATGCGTAAAAGAAGGATAATAAGGTGTAATCACGGCGTTATCATCATCATCATCATCACGATCGGCTGTCTGCTCCCGCTGTGATAGCCTGTGAAGACTCGGCTCAATCCCACAGATTAGAGACGTAATCCATCAATAGACTCAGTCAACTAACTCTGGCAGATTAGCGAGGTTCTCTCACAGAGCATTCGATCCCTCTGCGTCTCCGTGTAAAGGCAGAAGATTGATAAAAGAAGTGAAGAATGAGGTCAAACCTCAAACCATGCATCACACACTGTGTGAACTGAAGTAAAAATGAGGAGGAAACTGTGTTTTATTTATTTTATCAGTGAAGAACACAGTGTTTCTCCTCCTGTCTGAGCGTCTATAAACCAAACTGAGAATAAAATAAATACAAAAAATTAGGAAAAAACTCAGAGAGAGAAAAAAGAGAAGGAGATGATGGAGAGAGAGAGAGAGTGTGGGTGATGGAGCTGAAGCAGCTCAATCGTCATGGTTACCGTTGCTGGTGTGTGTGTGTGCGTGTGTCAACACGTGTCATGTGATGTTTGCAGAAGCTTTGCTGCGGTTCACGGTGGAAATGTGCGTCTAAATTTTGTTTTCTTTACACAAAATCCTCGATGGTTTTAACAACGAACACATCTGGACGTCCATATACTCACTGGACCTTTTTCAGTCTTTTTTTTTTTTTTTTTTTAAACAATCTCTATGTTTAACAATCAAATATCAAGACTATACGAGGTGAACTTTGAGGTGATTGTTGGATTTTCTTTTTGAATGAGCTGTAAAAATTGTAAAAGCGACGGTTGACTGAAACATCTGGGAGACATGCAACGTACGAAAAATATACATAAATAAATAAATAAATCCAAGAGTTTACAGGTTTACATGATGACACTCTTAGAAATAAGGGTTCCAAAAGGGTTCTTTCTACAAGGGCTGAGGTTCTACCTGGAACCATTTGCTTCTGAAAAACCATTTCCTGAATAAAGGGTTTCAAAAGAGCTCTTGGTGGAACCCTACAAAAGGGTTCCAGGTAGAATCTTTATAAAAAAAAAAAAAAGGTTCTACCTGGAGCCAAAAAGGGTTCTCCTATGAGGACAAGCCGAAGAACCTTATATGGTTCTACCTAGCGCTTTTATTTCTAAGAGTGTACTGAAATATTCTACTCAGGTAAAAGTCTCACTATTTACATCTTCTCTTCCATATGTTGCTACACTCTTAGAAATAAGGGTTCTTCTACAAGGGCTGAGGTTCTACCTGGAACCATTTGCTTCTGAAAAACCCTTCTCGTGTTCTTGGTAACACTAATGGTTCCAGTAAGAACCATTTTGATCCAGAGAACCCTTTAAAACCCCTTTCCTGAATAAGGGGTTCTTGGTGGAACCCTCCAAAAGGGTTCTCCTATGAGGACAAGCCGAAGAACCTTATATGGTTCTACCTAGTGCTTTTATTTCTAAGAGTGTACTGAAATATTCTACTCAGGTAAAAGTCTCACTATTTACATCTTCTCTTCCATATGTTGCTACACTCTTAGAAATAAGGGTTCCAAAAGGGTTCTTCTACAAAGGCTGAGGTTCTGCCTGGAACCATTTGCTTCTGAAAAACCCTGAGGTCCTGCGTTTTGACTGGAACGAATAATAATCTGTGCTTTCTCAGGATTAAAACAATATACATTGGTTACAAAGTTGGTTGCGTCTGTGATTTTAAAATCAAGTCAGATTTGAAAATCCTCTCTCGTGTGGGAGACAGACTTTAAAGGGATACTTCACCGATTTGAATGTGGCTTTGTATTGCTAGAATAGCAGTAGTATCTTTTAGAAAATGTGCTTCCCTCCCTCAGTTTTTCACTGAGTTGTAAAAAAATCTGTTTTCTATTTTCAAAATTTGCCCTACTGTGATGCAAAACGCGTCATTTGACTCACAGTAGGGCACATTTGGATAAGAGAAAAGTCAGGGAAAAACTGAGGGAGGGAAGCACATTTTCTATCCCTTTAAGTGTAAGAACAACAACTGTATTGGTAGTTTTTGTTTGATAAACTTCTCAGATTATGTTTGCACACACTCTGAATATATTTAGTAAAAAGAACCAGGGTCACTTTAAAGCCCTGTGCAGTCAATACATTTGACGTTTCCTTTGAATTCAGAGTGAAACAGCAGGACGTGACCTTTCAGTGTGAGATATTGACAGATATTAATATTGACAGACGGTGTTTTTGAACGCACGACTGCGGGAGAAATGTAGCATGAAACAACTCAGCGGGAGCTCGTCTTGTTCAGTTTGTGGGCAATATGAGCTTAAAATTATAACATATTGTATAATATTGCAATCATGATGATATTTCACATAATTCCAAAGTAAAAGCGGGTTTTTTTCGGACATGGAATGATGCGTACTTCACAATAAAAACACATTAATGATGCAAAATAAATCCATTATTTAATAAAATTGAGTAAATGATGACGACCAAATGTCTTATTATTATGATGATGATATTAAGTGGTGGGCTGCAAGTAAGTGATTGGGGGGCCACATGTGGCCCGCGGGCTGCCAGTTTAACAGCTCTGATTTAAATGCTCTTCAACATGATCTTTGTTTTTAAAGTCATTAAATGCAACTTACACTAAAAAAACAAAACAGGGAGTGAACATTTGGCTTCACACAAACAAACAAACAAACAAACCAAAATGAACCAACATTTTGTACACAATCAACAATAAAGTTACTCACCATTAGTGACGAATCTCGTCTCCTCCTCCACCATCTTCAAATGTCAAAGTTTATCTCCACTCCACTGTGGGAACTCCCAATTTCCCACTGGAAATCACGACGTGAGAGCGAGAACTCGTATTCACCATAATTCCTGTGTCACATGAAGGCAGCATTCACGCACTGGGGAGGGAGGGACGATCAGTCTAACACAGGTGTGACTGAGCAAGACACAGGTGAGACACGTTAGGGGCGGGGCAGCCAATCAACAGGGACAGGAAGTTGAACTAAACAAAGAAAACACTTCAAAATAAAACAGGAAACCAGAAAAAAAGATTTAAAAAATAAAGTCAGAATCTGAGTTTAGTCAGAAATTCTGAGTTTAAAGTCATAATTCTTTGTTCAATGTCAGAAGTCTGATTTTAAATTAAATTTTGAGTTTAAAAGTCAGAATTATGAGAATAAAGTCAGAATTATGAGATTTAAAGTCCTGAAACAACAGGGACAGGAAGTTAAACTAAACAAAGAAAACACTTCAAAATAAAACAGGAAAACAGAAAAAAAGGTAAAAAAAAATTAAGTCAAATCTGAGTTTAAGTCAGAATTCAGAGATAAAACGTCAAAAATCCTGAGAATAAAGTCATAATTCTTTGTTCAATGTCAGAATTCTGATTTTAAATAAAACGTTTAGTTTAAAAGTCAGAATTCTGAGTTTTAAATTCCCGAAACAACAGGGACAGGAAGTTAAACTAAACAAGGAAAACACTTCAAAATAAAACAGGAAACCAGAAAAAAAGATTAAAAAAAAAAGATTTAAAAAAAATAAAGTCAAAATCTGAGTTTAGTCAGAAATTCTGAGTTTAAGTCAGAATTCTGAGTTCAAACGTGAAAAATTCTGAGAATAAAGTCATAATTCTTTGTTCAATGTCATAATTCGGATTTTAAATTACATTTTGAGTTTAAAAGTTTTTCTTTTAAAATTCTGAGAATAAAGCCAGAATTCTGAGTTTTAACAGGGACAGGAAGTTAAACTAAACAAAGATATAGTTTATAAAATAAAACAGGAAACCAGAAATAAAGGTTAAAGAAAAAACAACTGAATTAACCGGAAAGTGCCTGGATCACGTCATGTCACAATCCAAATAAAGACATTATATATATATATATATATATATATATATATATATATATATACAAATAGAATATTCAGTGTAAACCTCAGCCTTTCTGTGTCACTCTGAGGTTTTATTTAGCGCGTTCACATCTTCCCACACTCCTGGCTCTGGGTCGTGTATATTTCATGAGTAAACGACGGTAGTAACCTAAATCTGTCAGTGCGTCTGTCAGACAGGTGGAGTAACAGAGAATAATCACGTCCACGGATGTGTGATGTGGTGTTTTTACATCGTCAGGGTAAGAAGAATAAATCAACTGCGTAAAGGGGCGTTTAAAATATATTAAAAACATTCAAAGGTAGTAGAATTTTCTTTTTGGGAGGGGCCGTAGTACATCAGATAATAATCTGTTTTTAAAGGTGAAGTAAGTAGTTTATAGTGCCATCTAGAGGAGAGGCTGAAATTTACAACAACAAAGAACTGCTCCTCTGCTCACCCCCTCCCTTCCCTGAGCGCTACGGTGTCCTCAGCAGGTCAAACGTCGTCCTCGTCGTCTTTCTCCGTGTCGGCAGATGAGGTTCTAGTATTTATTCAGATGTCTTTTGTATATCGTATTAGCTCCGTCAGTGGAGGCGGGACTTCCTGCTACAAGTAAAGCGACGCTCGATTTGTTCTTTCGCGTTTGTCCTTACAGGCTCCCGTAGAAACATGGCGTCTCGCTGCTAACGGCGGCTACGAAACCGCGGCCCGCGACCATGTTATTTTACATGACTTTTTGAAACACTACGAAAAGGAAACAAAAACTATTATACACCACGACGAGACAATGCAGGAGCACATAATATGTATATAAGAGTGGATTTTGGGTCATATAAACCCATAAATACTACATAGTGTCCCTTTAAATCAGGGGTTCTCAAAGTTCTGACGCCAATTTAGGAACCCAACATTGGACTGAGGCCCGCTAAAGGGAAAAAAAACAGAAATAAATCCCATTTGTAATCATTTTAATGACCAGATTTCAGTTCTACAGTTTAGCGTTAGCTAATATAAGCGTTAATATAATGTAATATAAGCATTAATATAATAACGCTTTATAATTTACTGGGTAATTACCCAGTATTTTGGCCATTTTTCTCACCTTCTAGTTACAGGTTAATACCAAGTAACACATTTCTGTTATATTTACTCGCTACCTGCTTATTACCAGCTTATAACCCAATAATACACTAAAATTCACCATATAGAAACCAGGTAAATACCCAGTATTTTTGTTTACACTTATTGGTCTGTATCCAGTAATGTCCAATAAACATTTAACAAGCTTAGTAGCTCCTGGATTAAAACTATCAACTGTGATTCATTGCAGGGCCGCCAGAAATGTTTCTGCGGGCCGCCATTGGGCCCCCGGGCCGCACTTTGAGAACCAATGCTTTAAATATTTCATGAAAGCAGTGTTTAATTTACTTGGCAAAGTTTCTCCCCCCTGTGAGGTTGTTAACCCGTCCTGACATTATGACTGAAGTGAAGCACAGTTAGTGTTATTAGGTTGAACAGTGAGCGTCAGTACAGGGTGGAAATGAGAGCCATAAATTTATAAGATTACGAGGCCAGAGAGAAACGAACGGGAAGCGGCAGAGTCAGCGAAAGAACGAGGACGATTTAAGTGGAAACGAAAAAGGTGGAAATTGAAATTGAAGCGAGGGGAAACTCGTGAATCAGAAACTCGTGAATCACTTATCTTTGTGTCTGTGTCTCAGATCCTGATCGGGGAAGTGACCAGTTTCTTCGTGAAGACGGAAGGAGCTCAGGAGAAGACCATCGTCACGGCCGACTGCTGCTACTTCAACCCTCTGCTCCGCAGGATCGTACGCTTCCTGGGTCAGTGACGGAGCTGGAGATCAGAGGTTTTCCCCTCAGATCAGAGTCTGTGAACTCTGGAGGACGAGGATCGTTATTAACACCAACACTAACACACATTCAATCAGTCAAAACAGCTCTGACAATCAGTTTGGACTCATTTATTTTGAGTCTCTGTTTATGATTTTTATTCTACTGATGTTATGAGAACTTTTCTTACCAGGGGCATGAAACTGGCGCCCTCGCCAAACATTGTCTATACACTACTGTTCAAAAGTTTGGCCTCACCTGTACGATTTTTGTTGCGTTTTCCATTAAAAGTCAGACTTTTATTCATCAAAAGAGTTGCAAAATGAATAGAAAATATAGTCAAATCTTCGACAACATTAGAAATAATGATTTTTATTCCAAATAAAGCTGTTTTCAGCTGTGCTAACATCATTGCACAAGGGTTTTCTAATCATCCAATAGTCTTCTAACGCCATTAGCAAACACAATGTACCATTAGAACACTGGAAATGGGCCTCTATACAACTATTACATTAAAAAACTGACGTTTTTACCACATTAACAATGTATACAGTGTATTTATGATTCATTTCATGTTATATTCATTGAAAAAAAAGTGCTTTTCCTTCAAAAATAAGGACATTTCTAAGTGTCCCTAAACTTTTGAACGGTAGCGTACATCATTCCACATTAAAACAAATACTTTTACTTTGAAATTCAGTGTGATATCATCATGAATATCTAATTATTGTCTCTTACTCACACCGTCTCTCTTCTTCTTCTGCTTCAGGCGTCTACTCTTTCGGCCTCTTCACCACCACCATCTTTGCCAACGCCGGCCAAGTGGTGACAGGAAACCAGACGCCGCACTTCCTGTCGGCGTGCAGACCCAACTACACGGCCCTGGGCTGCCAGTCTCCGCTGCACTACATCGCCGAGCAGCGCGCCTGCACGGGGAACCCGTACCTGGTGGCGTCGGCGCGCAAATCCTTCCCGTCCAAAGACGCCGCGCTCAGCTTCTACTCAGCCATCTACACCGTGGTAAGAAGATGATGTGGATGATGATGATGAAAGACTAAAATGAAAACCAGCACATTGTAGCATTAGTATGGAGGACCAAAAATGACAAAACAATAATTAGTTAGTTAGTTAGTTGGTTAATTAATCCATTCATTAATTAAATGCAGATATAAATATTTAAATACATTAATAAATTCAAAAAATAAATGTAAATAATTAAATAAATAAATAAATAGATAAATCAATAAATAAATTATTTATTTATTTAGTTAGTTAGTTAATTGATTAATTAATTAATCAATTAATCCATTCATTAATTAAATGCAGATAAAAATATTTAAATACATAAATAAATTCAAAAAATAATAATAATAAAATAATAATAATAATTAAATAGATACATTTATAAATTAATTAATTAGTTAGTTAATTAATTAATTAATTAATTAATTAATAAATTAATAAATTAATAATTTATCCATTAATTAATTAAATGCAGATATAAATATTTAAACATCAATAAATTTAAAAAATAAATGTAAATAAATAGATAGATAAATAAATATGTGTAAAAATACAGAAATAGCCCCTTTCATGATGAAAATGTATTGTTTTTTAAAATGTATTTATGTATTCTATGTATTTGTGTATTATGTATTTAAATATTTATATCTGCATTAATTTATTGTTTTGTCATTTTTGGTCCTCCGTATATTAGGCATGTTTTTAATTTGCTATGGTTTGACAAAGGCAGAAGAAAATCATGTCATTTTGTGAGTATGTGATCATTGTTCACGACTGAGTCATTAACTTTAAGATATAAAAATAATTATGACTTTATCCTCAGAATTTAAACTCAGAACTCTTGACTTTAAAGTCAGAACTCAATTTTTTTTTTTTCCCTGTGTGGCCCTTACCCTCTTCCATAGAGGTCAGACGTCTCAGCTGCTGTATCTAAAATCTAAAAAGTGTATTTTCTCAGGTTTATTCCAGCTGTTTCCCCCCCCCCCCCCCCCCCCCCCCCTCTCTCTTGCAGATGTACGTGACCCTGGTGTTCCGGACCAAAGGAACCCGTCTGACCAAACCCACCCTGTGCCTGGTGCTGCTGTCTCTGGCCGTGCTGGTGGGCGTGGTCAGGGTGACCGAGCACAGGAACCACTGGAACGACGTCCTGGCCGGGTTCGTCACCGGAGGAGCCATCGCTGCCTTCCTGGTGAGGACGATCGGGATCGTTGTTTTTTAAGTTTTTTTTACACGTGGTGGATGGTAAATGGTGCCCGAGACGAGAGGGAAACATTAAATCAGTGAGCCATTAGTATGATGGAGTGAGTGTTTAAGTGGAGCTGGAGGCAGCAGAGCGCTCTGTAAGAGCCCGCGTGATGTACGGCACTGTTTCACCTATGAATGACTGAGATTTATTTAAATAGTCTCATTAAGTGCGAGCCTGTGGCTCATCCTGAACATCTATATGCACTCACTTCATTTCACAATCTGCTTCCATGTACTCTCACACAAATCAAAACGCCTCCATCTTTCTCCACCAGGTGTCCTGCGTGATCAACAACTTCAAGCCCACCCAGATCGCAGAGCAGACTCCGCCCCCTCCGCAGCACGCAGAGGCGTCCGTCAGCCTCCCTCTGCTCAGTCTGCCCCGTGTGGAGAGTCCACTCGAAAAGTTAAGTGGTCTCCAGGTAAGGGGCGGGGCTTAAAGCATTGGCTAAAATCACCTGTTTGTTTTTTTCAACCCTCCCTTTTCCCCCCCCAAGTACGGAAGAGGATTAGGGCCAAACAGGAAATTCAGAATTCTGAGTTTTAAAAGTCAGAATTCTGAGTTTTGAGTTTTAAAGACAGAATTCTGAGTTTAAAATTCTGAGGATAAAGTGAGAATTCTGGGTTTTAAAGTGAGAATTCTGTTTTAAAGTGAGAATTCTGAATTCTGAGAATAAAGTCAGAATTATGGGTTTTAAAGTCAGAATTCTGAGAATAAAGTCAGAATTGTGAGTTTTAAAGTCAGAATTCAGAGTTTTAAAATCAGAATTCTGAGGATAAAGTCAGAATTCTGGGTTTTAAAGTGAGAATTCTGAGTTTTAAATTCTGAATTCTGAGAATAAAGTCAGAATTCTGTCTTTAAAAGTTCCCATCATTCTTAGGATAAAGTCATAATTCTGAGTTTTAAAGTCAGAATTTAGATTTTTAAAGTCAGAAATTCTGAGTTTAGAAATTCTGAATTCAAAATTCAAAGTCATAATTTTGAGTTTTAAAGTCATAATTCTGAGTTTTGAGTTTTGGTCAGAATTCTGAAAATAAAGTCAGAATTGTGAGTTTTAAAAGTTCCCATCATTCTTAGAATAAAGTCAGAATTCTGAGAATAAATTCTGAGTTTTAAAGTGAGAATACCGAGTTTTGAAGTCAGAATTTTAAATGAGAATTCTGTTTTGAATTGAGAATTCTGAGAATAAAGTCAGAATTCTGACTTTAAGTTCCCATCATTCTTAGAATAAAGTCAGATTTCTGAGTTTTAAAGTCAGATTTTTTTTTCTTTCGTTTCATACCAGTAGACTAAGTCTATCTCCACTTTACCTTCCATGTCCCCTCTGCTTCTTACCTTTCACGTCGTCTCCAAACGTCTGTCGTTTCCTTTCCCCCAGGCTCCAGGGCTACCGTATTCTGAGATCACATGACCATCAGCCAATCCCGGCCCCCTCCCCGCCCGATGTGCTCCTCCCGTCGCGGCGCTGCCTCACCAGCGCAGTCTAGACCTGCCGGCCGAGCGCCCCCCCTCCTGCCTCGCTCACCCCTCAGAGAGACGACACCCGCTGCGTCGGGTCAAGTCGACGCAGGTGTGAACACGTCCGTCAGGGACCAGGACACGAGGGCGTGACACCTGCCGTCCCCCCCATCAGGACCTGGAGACCTGTCCCCCATCAGGACCTGGACACCTGTCCCCCCCATCAGGACCTGGAGACCTGTCCCCCATCAGGACCTGGAGACCTGTCCCCCATCAGGACCACTTTAGAAGACGATGGAGACCCTTTGTCCTTTTTGTCCTCTGTGTAAAAGTATCAGAGGTGTTGAAGCAATACTGTGCCCTTCTTCCTTCGTCCTTTGGTTCCAAAAATGACTGTTGACGTCTGATGACTTTTGATAAAGAACAAACTCCAGCAGAGCCGAGAGGTCAGAGGTCAGAGGTCAGAGGTCACACACGTCCTCGTCCTCTGAAGACCATTTTCAAAACACTCAGGACAAACGAAATGGAAGAAAAACTCTCATCGGAACTTTTTGAAAAGCACTTTTTTTGTAAATGATAACTTCACTGAACCGTGTTGTATCTGAGGTTGCTGGTTTGATTCCTTGCTGTAATATTGTGAGATTTAAAACACACACCAGCGTTGTGTTTGCGTCTCCACCGACCTTTGCCAACATTTTTACTACTTAACAATTCAGGTGTGTGTGTGTGTGTGTGTGTTAAATCAATCTTTAGGCTGTGTGTCTATATACTGTGAAGTATTTTTATAATTTCACTACTTACTGGACTTGTGTCACTTTGCATAAAAAAGCACCTTCTACTCTCCCTTAAACCTTTAATTCTTATTATTTTCTTTGTTCCTGGAATTGTGTTTCCAACATAAATATTGTATAAGATTTTTTTGCCTTTTCTTTAGTTTTCCTCTCATTAATCCAACGGCACAGACTGGTTGTGTAAACACAGAGTTTTGTAGAGTTTTGTACAGTAAATAATAGGTTTCTTTTATAACACATGGTATTATAAGTTTAAATGGTGTGAACAACAAGTGAAGCTGAACACGAGGAACGGCCTGATCTGAAGCAGTGATGTAGCACAGTGAGGTCTGAGTGTGCGGAGGCGTAGACAATTATGAGAATAAAGTCAGAATTCTGAGTTTTAAAGCAATAATTTTGAGTTTAACATCATAATTCTGAGTTTAAAGTAAAAATTTTGAGAATAGTCAGAATTCTGTATCTAAAAGTCATAATTCTGAGTTTAAAAGTAATTTTTCTGAGAATAAAGTCATAATTCTGATAATACAGTCATAATTCTGAGTTTAAAAGTCATAATTCTGATTTTAAAAGTCATAATTCTGAGTTTAAAAGTCATAATTCTGTGAATGAAGTCATAATTCTGAGTTTAAAGTCAGAATTATGAGTTTAAAAATCATAATTCTGGGAATAAAGTCATTATTCTGAGTTTAAAAGTGATAATTCTGAGTTTAAAGTCCTAATTCTGAGTTAAAAGACAGAATTCTGAGAATAAAGTCATAATTCTGAGTTTAAAAGTCATAATTATGAGTTTAAAAATCATAATTCTGGGAATAAAGTCATTATTCTGACTTCAAAAATGATAATTCTGAGTTTAAAGTCATAATTCTGGGTTCAAAAGTAATGATTCTGAGTTTAAAGTCATAATTCTGAGTTAAAAGTCATAATTCTGAGAATAAAGTCATAATTCTGAATTTAAAAGTCATAATTCTGAATTTAAAATCATAATTCTGAGTTTAAAGTCAGAATTATGAGAATCAAGTCAGAATTCTCTATTTAAAAGTCATAATTCTGAGTTTAAAAGTCATAATTCTGAATTTAAAAGTCATAATTCTGTATGTAAAAGTGATAATTCTGAGTTTAAAGTCATAATTCTGAGTTTGAAGTCATAATTCTGAGTTTAAAGTCATAATTCTGAGTTTGAAGTCAGAATTCTGAGAACAAAGTCAGAATTCAGAGTTTAAAACGATGACAGAACTGTTTATCAAGCGTGTGTGTGTGTGTATTTCTTATACATACCGCAGTTGTGTGGCAGCGTTCACCGTTGATTCTGTTGAATCCCTGTTCTTTCTTCAGTGAATCTGTGAAAGAGAAGCTGCTACAATCACACACCTGAGCTCCTGACCAGAGCTAATGCTAACGGCTACAATCACACACCTGAGCTCCTGACCAGAGCTAATGCTAACGGCTACAATCACACACCTGAGCTCCTGACCAGAGCTAATGCTAACGGCTACAATCACACACCTGAGCTCCTGACCAGAGCTAATGCTAACGGCTATAATCACACACCTGAACCATGGATGTCCTGAGCTGATGCTAACTGCTACAATCACACACCTGAGCTCCTGACCAGAGCTAATGCTAACGGCTATAATCACACACCTGAGTTCCTGACCTGAGCTAATGCTAACGGCAGCAGGAGGTGCTCGTCTTCGTTACAGCTCTGACGTTAAACTACGCTGAACCTTTTTTTACGTAAACCAACTGAAGAGATGAAGACGAAACACCACCACTGTCCAGAAATGATGTTATTTTCACCTTCTTTGCTTTGTATTTATTTACCAAAAAATAAACTGCAGTAACAAACATAGAACCTCTGTTGTTTCTATCAACTCTATGAACAACTGTGACTACACTAACACTGACGACAGCTCATCAATCTGATCATTTACACACTTTCTACTTTGTTTGCTTGTTGTATTAGTTTTCTATGAAAGGGCTCGTCCACATTTCTGTGTCGTCCTATATTTCTGTTCTGGAAAACATTAAAGATGTGTCACAATGTCAAGATGCTTTAATCTCAACATAATCTTTCTTTATTTGGTATAATTTTGTCACTTTTACATAGTATTTGTGAAGAACTAGAAGATGCTCATGGAAACAGTGCTGCCCCCAGTGGTCAATTGGGCAATGGCAAAATAAGTGTGAACGTAAAAAAAATGCTCCAACTCTATGATTCTGAGTTTAAAAATCATAATTCTGAGTTTAAAAGTCATAATTCTGAGAATAAAGTCATAATTCTGAGTTTAAAAGTCATAATTCTGAGTAAAAAGTCATAATTCTGAGTTTAAAAGTCATAATTCTGAGTTTAAAAGTCATAATTCTGAGTTTAAAGTGATAATTCTGAGAATAAAGTCATAATTCTGAGTATAGAGTCATAATTCTGAGTTTAAAGTCATAATTTTGAGTTTAAAAGTCATAATTTCTGAGTTTAAAGTCATAATTCTCAGTTTAAAAGTCATAATTCTGAGTTTAAAGTCAGCATTCTGAGTGTAAAAGTCATAATTCTGAGTTTAAAAGTCAAAAATGTGACCATGTTTGCTTTAAAGTTAGTTTAAAATGTGTTATTTAAATTCAACCAATTCCTGGAAAAGCTGCAGAAAGCAACTTGACAGTGTTGTCATGAGCAGCTGTGGCCACAGGGTGGCAGTGTTCACCAGCAGGAGTCGGGAGAGGAAGCACTCACGACTAATGTTTGCACATTAGTAATGTAAAGATATTGTTTTTCACTGGCGCCCCCTGCTGGCTCACATTAGGCATTCGTCATCAGAGTAATAAACGTAATTTAATGGAACAATTACTTTGAAACGCAGACATTTATTTTAACTCTTTTTTCCCAGTTTTCCCCAGTGTCTCCCAACCCTTCCCTCTTTGTGTTGCTGTGAGTTTTTTGTTTGTCAGCACTGTTAACAACAATGACAACAACAATGACAACACACACACACACACACACACACACACACACACACACACACACACACACACACACACACACACACACACACACACACACACAGAGAACTCTGTGGACTCCAGACAACATCATCTTTTCCGGAAATTGCTTCTCATATCTACAGTCAAGATAGAATTTTTAGTTTTTTAAGTCAGAATTCGAAGAATAAAGTCGGATTTCTGAGTTTAAAGTCAGAATTCTGAGAATACATATTAGTATGCGTTACATCACCACCTGACATAATATAATAACAATCATAAGCTTAAGTAAATGAAAATGTGCATTTTTCTGCTCGGGGAAAAAAAACACCGGGGCGAATTTAATGAGCGGGAATTCATGTCTACAAATTTAAAGACTTATGTCACTTTGTTTAAAGTGTAAATTCTGAGTTTAAAGTCAGAATTCTGAGAATACAGATTTGTATGTGTTACATCACCACCTGACATAATATAATAACAACCATAGGCTTAATGCAAATGTGCAAGTGCAAGTCAGAATTTTTTGTTTTTTAAAGTCAGAATTCTGAGTTGAGTAAGAATTCTAAGAATAAAGTCAGAATTTTTAGTTTTTTTAAGTCAGAATTCTGAGTTTTAAGTCAGAATTCTAAGAATAAAGTCAGATTTCTGAGTTTTAAAGTCAGAAATTTAGGAATAAAGTCAGATTTCTGAGTTTTAAGTCAGAATTCTAAGAATAAAGTCAGATTTCTGAGTTTAAAGTCAGAATTCTGAACATAAATAACAGGCTTAAGTATATGAAAACATGCATTTTTCAAAAAAAAACATTTTGTTATTAATTCACATCTATACAAATTGAAAGACTTATGGCTTGTGGCTCCTGTCCACACGGTGCTTTTATGCAAAGTGTAAATAATAGCTTGAATGTACAGGATTTTTCCTCTTTTTTCCCAGTTTCCCCCAGTGTCTCCTAACCCCTCCCTTCCCTCTTTGTGTTGCTATGAGTTTTTTTTGTTTGTCAGTTCTGTTAACAACAATGACAACAACACACTCACACACACACACACACACACATAGAGAGAGAGAGAGAACTGTGTGCACTCCAGACAACATCATCTTTTCCGGAAATTGCCTCTCAAGCTCAGCCGGAGCCCCATTAGGAAAGAAGAGCTCTACGCTGTAACCTTTTTAAAAAGCCATTAGTGATGCACCTGCCTCTCTCTGTCTGTCTCTTCTTATTTGTGTGTCCTATTTGTCTCTCTTGTTAACACACTGACACACACACACACAAATTAGTCCTTACTACCACACACACACACACACACACTGATTGCCAGTTTCCCTCGTTCCCACTCCTACAAACTGACTACAGAGCAGTGTAAACATCCTTCCACTCCAATTACAGCGTGAATCAGTGACATTTTTAAAAAGTTCTGCCTCGCTGTGCAAAAACCGGCCCAGATTTAACCAATTTAAGATAAAGTGTGTGACGATTAACTCAGTGGAATTGTCTCCTATCAAAAAAATCATTCATTCACCGTTTACTTCAAACCGAACGCGTACAAACGAGCGTTTAATCACAAAAAGGCGCCGCCCTCGTCCGTTATTATGATGAATTATGTTTGTTTTAAGTATTTAAAACCATGGTCCTGTGGGAGAGGTGATGTGTATGTGTTACATCACCACCTGACATGATGTTATAATAACAATCATAAGCTTAAGTATATGCAAATGTGCATTTTTACTGCAAAGGAAATAAAACACTGGGGAGAATTTAATGAGCGGGAATTCATGTCTACAAATTGAAAGATTTATGTCACTTTATTTAAAGTGTAAATTCTGAGTTTAAAGTCATGATTCTGAGAATAAAGTCAGAATTTTGAGAATAAAGTCAGAATTCTGAGAATAAAGTCAGAATTCTAAGTTTTAAAGTCAGAATTCTGAGAATAAAGTCAGAATTCTGAGTTTTAAAGTCAGAATTTTTAGTTTTTTAAGTCAGAATTCTGAGAATAAAGTCAGAATTCTGAGTTTTAAAGTCAGAATTTTGAGTTTAAAGTCAGAATTATGAGTTTAAAGTCAGAATTATGAGTTTTAAAGTCCGAATTTTGAGTTTAAAGTCAGAATTATGAGTTTAAAGTCAGAATTCTGAGAATAAAGTCAGAATTTTTTGTTTTTTTTAAAGTCAGAATTCTGAGTTTTAAAGTCAGAGTTATGAAAATAAAGTTAAAATTATGAGAATAAAGTCAGAACTTTTTAGTTTTTAAAGTCAGAATTCTGAGAATAAAGTCCGAATTCTGAGTTTTAAAGTCCGAATTTTGAGTTTAAAGTCAGAATTATGAGTTTAAAGTCAGAATTCTGAGAATAAAGTCAGAATTTTTTGGTTTTTTTAAAGTCAGAATTCTGAGTTTTAAAGTCAGAGTTATGAGAATAAAGTCAGAACTTTTTAGTTTTTAAAGTCAGAATTCTAAGAATAAAGTCAGAATTCTGAGTTTTTAAGTCAGAATTCTGAGTTTTAAAGTCAGAATTCTAATTCTGAGAAAACTGATTTGTATGTGTTACATCATCACCTCACATGATATAATAATACTAATAATAATCATAGGCTTAAATATATGCAAATGTGTATTTTTCTGCTCGGAAATAAAACATTAAGGAGAATATAATGAGCGGGAATTCACGTCTATACAAAGTGAAAGACTTATATGTGGCTCCTGTCCACACGGTGCCTTTATTCAAAGTGTAAACAACAGCTTGAATGCATAGGATTTTACCCGTGTGTGTTGCATTGTGGGTTACGTACGTAGGCGTACAGGCGGCGGGGATTTTGCAGAATGAAGAATGTATGTGGGATTAAAATAAAACGGGATATATTTGGTTCTGCTGCAAAAATCAACGTGGAGCTTATTTTATAGGCATGAGGAAAATATTCATTCAGTTTTATTCTGTGTGTGCATGTGCATGTGCGTGTGTGTGCGTGTGTGTGTGTGTGTGTCTAAGACTTCCTGTGATGAGCTGACCTTTGCTCCCTGACTCAGTGTCTGACTGTCGTACAGCGATCCTGACCCAGACGCCAGCACTCTGTCTGAGTCTGTAAAACTGTAGAGGGAAAGAAAAACAGACAGAAAGAAAGAGTGTGTTTAAGCGAGTGTGTGAACGGAGAGAGAGGATTTAAAGAGTGCGTGGATGAGCGATAGTTTATTGCATCCCAAAAACAAACCAGCAGCCCCTGGGTAATAAAAATGTACTCTCTGTCACAGTAAATTACAAATATTGGTCTTTGCCTTGCTGCAGTCTCCTGATTATGCTCAATGGTCTGCCTCTGACAATTATCAAGCCATTAACACTGAGTGTGTGTGTCTGTGTGTGTGTGTGTGTGTCTGTGTGTGTGTATGAAACTGTGTGGCTTCACATTTATTTCATGAAATATGCTATGAGGTTTTTTTTAGTTTTTATGGCCTTGAAGGCTCCAGTGCCTTACAGCATCAGCCCTGTGGGCTATTAAATCTCACATTTACACGTGTGTGTTATGTTGTGCGTTATGTTGTGTTTGTGTGTCTGTTTCTGCCGCGCTGCTGTTTCTCTGACGTCTCGAAAACGCAATAAACGCAGTTAAAGAGAGACAAAAACAGACCAAACACGACAGACAGGGAGGGGAAATAGATAAAAATGTTGACAAAGGCCAGTGTAGCATATGAGTGTGTGTGTGTGTTTGTGTGTCTGTGTGTGTGTGTGTTGTGGGTTTAGAAGGGCAGCTCCTTTACAGGCCACCAGATGAGGAGGGGATTATAAATGGCCTTAGCACCAATCCCATCCACCATGTCGGTAAAAGCAAGACCATCGACTGGACACAGACGTCCCAGGAGACGGGATTAGGACACACGCACACGCACACACACACACACACACACACACACACACACACACACACACACACACACACACACACACACACACACACACACACACACACACACACACACACACACACACACTCTTGTACTTGCTGCAGTGTTGCTGACAAAGTGAGGACCAGCATTTCCACTTTATAAATCAACACAATTACAAATATCTACTTCATGGATGACATCTACAAAGAACTACTGGTTGCAGTACCATAAAGTGTCTGCAGGTGGAGCCACAGAGCAAAAAGGGCTGGAAAACTTTGGTCCAAAATTTGACAAAAAACATCATACTACACTGTCGTCCAAAATTTGAAAAAAAAAAAAATGACCCAAAATTTGAAAAAAGAAATTACCCAAAATTTGACAAAAACATCATACTATACTATGTCGTCCAAAATTTGAAAAAAAAAATTTGACCCAAAATGTTTGGTCCAAAATTTGACAAAAAAGTCATTCAAAACTGTCGTCCAAAACTTGAAAAAATCTTTGACAAAAATGTGTTGTTCCAAAATTTGACAAAAACATCATACTACACTATGTCGTCCAAAATTTGAAAAAGAAAAAAATTTGACCCCAAAAATTTTTGTACAAAATTTGACAAAAACATCATTCTATACTATGTCGTCCAAAATTAATAAAAAAAAATTGACAAAAAAAAATTACCTAAAATTTGGCAAAAACATCATACCATACTTTGTCGTCCAAAATTTGAAAAAAAATTTGACCCAAAATTTGAACAAAAATTTGAAAAAAAATGTGACCCAAAATTTGAAAAAAAAATTTGACCCAAAATTTGAAAAAAAATTTGACCCAAAATTTTTGGTCCAAAATTTGACAAAAATGTGAGAAATTTTTGTTGACAAATTGAGTATAGCATGTTATAGCAACCTAAGGAAGTGATTTCAATGAAAACAAAGTGAGGACCGGCCAAAATGTACTCACTTTGTAAAAATGACCTCACTTTGTTGGTTAAAAACCCTCACTGGTCCTCAGTATCCTGTAAGTACAAACACACACACACACACACACACGTTTAAACACACATTTCTGTCTCTAATAATATGACATTTTTTGTGCTAAAGACATACACAGGGTGCAGTGGTAACAGTAAAAGTGCCAAAATGTGATTAGCACGTTGTTTACACTTTAATCAGGTGTAAAAGTGTCTACATTGTCAAATAAACTAATAAATAACGCTTAAATGTAAGCGACACAGTGGTTAATTATAATCTTGCATTCGTTAAATTCTATATACGTCTCTCTCTTGTTGTGTTGCTGCTGAACCTGGTGAGTGGGTTTTTTATTTTCCCCCTGTTTCTATTTGTTTATTTTTGTTATTCTTGCAGAAAACAGCTAAATCACCTGACGGTGTAAACCACAAACTGTGAATACTAAAATGTCGGCGGTGTTGAAGCGATATTTCATAACACACAGTGCAAAAAAAAAGAAAGGTGGCAGGTTCGGGTTATTTATTGCACGGCTGTTGCACAATATTGCAAAGCATTTTACACACGTCTGTCCACCCTCCGTGTTCTTTGGGGTTTTTTTTGGGAAACACCGAAGCACTGAGAACGCGCCATGAAGCAGAATCACACACTGGAAAATAAAAACACACGACGGTTTAGAAGTTTAGAAGAAACCAGAGTGAAAAACAAGCCTGAGATGGACGTGATAAAACTCTGGTTTTGTCTCGAGGATCCTGAGCAGGATTGTTTCCTTTCAGCTTCAGCAGGTTTTTGGAGATCCTGGATTAGAGTTCGAGCAGGCTATGTTTTCAAAATGTAAATGTCTAAACGACTTTATTCAACGCGCAAAGAAAACAGATTCACGAGCAACTTTGGGGAACTTTTCTGTGACGCTAAGTATTTGGGACACTTGTTCATTTGACAATGTGATAATAAAATACAACAAAAGACATAAAGTTAAGCTACCGCTCACATAGAGTGGTCCTGTTGCACATATATGTTAGTTATGGAGGTCTACTTACATACATTAACTTGTTTTTATGCTCAAAAACCTCCTAGTTGCTGTAAACGAGCCGATAGAAATCTCTCCTTACTGAAGCTCTCCTCAGCCGCGATATTTCAGACTCAACTCTCACAACCATAAGACAGAGTGTGTTGTGATTGGCCAGCCAGCGTATAGAGCCTTCCCAACTGTCTTGTGATTGGCCAGTACCCGGAAGTGACATAATCAGCACACCCGCTCTCAGAAGCACAGCTCCCCCCTCTGGAACGGTGGATGCACTGCTACTCATTATCAAAACATTGTTTTAACAGTGTTTAAAAATAGCTTCTTCACGACTCCCCGCCGCAGTCCCTTTGACGACCTTTGACCCCGAGTCAGACCCAGAGTCAGAAGACACTGTCGCTCGTGAAACACCTCCACAACGGACGTTATTCTTCTTCTTCTGCGGTTCAATGTACGCAACCGGATGTGCCCGGACTAGTGCCCGGAGCAGGACGATCTGCTGTTCAGGAGAACCGCTGTTTACGTAACCGGACCGGGTTTTTTCAGAGATCTCGCTGAGAAACGAGATTACAATAAAACACAGCATTCTCAGCAGATACACACTAAAAACAGCGTTAAATTGGAACTTCCGGTCTAGGTCCGCTTCAAACGCAGCACCAATGTTGGTACTTTTTTCTGTCATAACGTTCCTGCAACTCTATTGCTGGATTTAGCGAGCTAGCGCAAGCTCTGGCGCTGTCTTCTGCAGCATGCACGATTAATGCACGAAGACGTGTACACGCATAGGGTTCGATTGATGCATCACGATTGACCCATTATGGGTTGTGTTTTTTTACAAACTTGTTTTTGTGACAATGCATGAATCAATTGCATTAAATTAAAAACAATTCTACCCTAACTTTAATAATTAAAGTCACTATCTAGTGTTGACTCTTACGTCCCAAACGTCTTTTATTTTAAAGTTTAAAGTTTTCCTACCATCGTGGACCACATGAGGTCCGCGGACCCCAGCTTGGTTGCACTGTCGGGCAGGAGGAGGAGGAGGAGGAGGAGGAGGCGGCAGCAGTTTGACTTGATGCTGATGCTGCTGTTGTAGATCGTGGCTCCACATCCCGCCCTGCGAGAGAGTGGGGAGGAAAAAAACAAGGAGTGGTTAAATGATGTGATTCCCCCACGAGCTGGAGGAGAAGCGCACGAGGGAGAAAGGAAAAGAGGAGGAGGAGGGATGGAGGAGGAGGTGGAGGAGGAGGAGGAGGAGGTGGGGGGCGTTTCCCTGCACGGTACAGTGTATTTTCACACTTCAGCGTGGATACAATGTAATGACACATGGAGCCGCTTCTTCATCGTGGACGGATGTAACGGTAAGTTCGTTCATTCTTATTATTATTATATTCTCGTTGTTTTTGTGTCGCTTTGGCCACAGTTGACGGTTTTGCGGCGTCGAGTCCCGTCACTTTCACTGCACGGACACATGCACACACACACATATATGTGTTTTAATAATGAAATAGTGAAATAAAGAAAAATTAGACTTGATTTACTGCATGGACTCGGATTGTGTCAGCGCGCGTCGCGCAGGGGAATAACCCGCTCAGATGTGATGATAACCACAGGTTGGTCCCATCATCATCATCATCATCATCATCAAGTCGCTGATAAATAAAAACACTTGAGCAGTGCACCTGCACCTGCACGCAGCGTCACATCCATCATGTGCTTGCAACTGTAGACAAAAGATGGTGTAAATCCATCTCCACTGTGTCCTCAGTGTGTGAAGGGTTAAAGAACCCTGAACTGGGTTCTCCTCGTCAGTGCAAGCGCATGCATTTACAAACAAAGACTTAGGCTTAATATTACAAGCCTGTCACGTAGAGCACAGGTGCTTTACAGTGTGTGGTTATATGTGGGCCTGCAGCAGTGCACTGTGGCCCCTGCAGGATTAACATTCTGTTAAGTTTGTCACTGAAAGTTTGGCCAAAGGCATCAGATGGTCGGTGTGTGTGTGTGTGTGTTTTTCCCTCGTCTGTGTTGCAGCAGCAGCAGCAGCAGTAAGTGGAGCTCTTATTTCATTACATCCGGAGCCCAAAAAGGCACTGGAAAGATTTGCTGTCGCAGGCCAACGAGCGTCTAAACATCCTCCACAACGGCACCTTCAGTTGCAGGCGATTAGGCCCGTAAATGTGCAAGAAGCAGCCCGGCACAGGTCTTTGTGACGCCGCGTGTCCTCACCGACAAATGCTCGGCACATTCAAGTCGACCACAAACGTGAAAACACACAGTGAGGTCGTCCCAGCTGCACCCAGTTCACTTTCAAACAAAGCCAATTCGGGGGAAATGCATCTTAAACCACAAATTAAAAGTTCTTTACACATCACACAAAGGCTCAAAAAATTACTTCACATGAACACAAACAACAAAAGCTGCTGCTGGGCCTGACGCTGGGATCTGCAGCCACAGGCACACCCATACGTGAGCGTACGGCTATCGTAGCCTATAGCTCAGACAACTAAAAGCACACTGAGGGGCTCGTCTTCAAACTAGACGGAGACGTTCCAGTGACACCTAACAGACAGACTTGGTCCTGTGCAGTGAAGAGGGCAAGCATCAGCAGCAGCAGCAGCAGCAGCAGCAGCAGCAGCAGCAGCAGCAGCAGCAGCAGCAAGCAGCAGGGTGTATTTTTACACCAAGATCCCTGACACCTACGTGCATCTCTTCACAGCTCTTGGGGCGAGAACAGAAGACCACGTCCACTTGAGTTGTCATCAGCAGCAGCAGCAGCAGCAGCATCAGACATGGACAGTTGGGGAGGAGGACGAGGAGGAGGAGGCAGGAGGTGAGGAGAGACGACGAGGTAACGAGACGAGTGTCAGGATGTGTCCTGTGACGTTGACGGCCTCAGCTACAGGATAAAACAGGAAGTAGACTGGGCGACGGCGTGAGTGAGGTGAGGAGGCGACTTTTTCCTGGAGTGTGTCCAGCTTTGATGGGCAAGGGACTGATCCAGAGACTGGTGCACGCTTTTATGGGCTGGTTCTGATCGGTGGACGACGGTGCAGCAAAGAGGTGGATGAAGAGGCCGCGAACACACGTGGCGTCTGTGGGGAATTACAGAGGGAAAAGGTGAGGGTGGAAAGTGAGGAGAAAGACGCTCAAGTCATGATTGTAAACCAGCCTCGGCTGAGTTTCCCTGGGAGGAAAACACACACACACACACACACACACACACACACACACACAAACACACACACACACACACACACACACACACACACACACACACACTCCCTCCACGATGAATATCCTCCCTCCTCTCACTCTCTCCTCCTCAGCTGCTGATTGACGTCTACTGTGTCTGTAATTGGCGAGCGTGGATAGGGAAGAGTCTCGGGCTTATTCTCCACGGGACAGACCGGGGAAGAGATAAAGAGGGAAGAGTGGAAAGACGAGGACAGGAAGGAGGAGATGGAGGAGGAGATAGATGGAGGAGGAGGAGGAGGAGGTGTGGGCCGAACATCTGTTTGGTAATCAGTCTCTTCTTTCCCTCAGCGCGGTGTAACACATACTGACACCTATTTGATAATGGGTGAGCCCGGCCCTCTGCCTCTGCCTCAGTGCTCGGCTAAATGGTTGCTTGATACTGGAGGAGGGGGGGGGGGAGCTGTTGTTGGCAGTGTGTTGTTGTTGCACTTCAGGTACAACGCATTTGACTTAAGGCGACTGCGTAACCACGGAGACCCCGCCAGCCTTCATACTTCTGCGTCGTGGTGACGGACACGCGCTGCTATTTCCCGCCCGATCAGCAGGGGTCGCTACGCAAGTTTGTTGCGCTTTTGGCTGCAGTGAGCGATGGCGTCCGAGAGCGACGACTGTTGTTGTTGTTGAAACGGTGGCCGTTTCTTCACTTTTCAGTGTCGCTGAACGCAGTTTTAAGATAATTTGAGGCGAGAAATTAGCCATTTAGAGTCTAAACGTGTGGTGTTTGTGTTAAAGGTGAAGTAAGTAGTTTATAGTGCCATCTAGAGGAGAGGCTGACATTTACAACAAAGAACTGCTCCTCTGCTCACCCCCTTCCTTCCCTGAGCGCCTCCCGTAGAAACATGGCGTCTCGCTGCTAACAGTGGCAACGCAACCGCGGCCCGCGACCGTGTTATTTTACATGACTTTTTGAAACGCTACGAAAATGAAACAAAAACTATTATACAGCGACTAGACAATGCAGGAGCACATAATATGTATAAGAAAGTGGATTTTGGGTTATATAAACCCATAAATACTACACAGTGTCCCTTTAAGATACGACGTATTTATAGTTTGGCAGCAATGTCATCGGCGGTGATCAGCTCCGTCTCTGTGGACGGCGCAGAGCAGCGTTATCTCGGCCTGTTCCTGAGGACCAATCGCAGCTCTTGACGGCGTGACGGACACTTAAAAAACGTAAAACGTAACCTACGCAGAGCACTTTACGCAGGAGTGTAAATTGGGCTTTACAGTCGTGTGCATTAGAGCTGCAACTAACGATTGTTTTTGCAATCGATTAATCTGTCGATTATTTTCTCGATTAATAGTTTTGTTCATAAAATGTCATAAAATGTTAAAATACGTTGATCAGTGTTTGTCAAAGCTGGAAATGACGACGTTCTTGAACTTCTTTGTTTTTGTCCACAAACCAAAATGATTTCTTTGTTTATGTGGAGCAAAGAAACACAGAAAATATTCACATTTAAAAAGCTGAAACAATCAGAAATCTGGTTTTAATCATGAAAAAAAAGCTTCAAACCGATTCATCGATTAACAAAATAGTTGGCGATTAATTTAGTAATCGATTAATCGTTTCAACTCTAGTGTGCATGAAATGTTGTTGTTCCAGGATAAATATGATCTCTTTTGTCCGTCTTACCCCAGGTGTCGTCGTCAAAGATTTGCTTCCACACCTCCGTCCGTGCAGGAGCTGGAGGAACCTACACAAAGAGAGGGGGAGAAGAAGAAGAAGAAGGAGAAGGAGGTGGAGCCTCCTCTTTGCTCCGGTCTCGACCACGGGTATTCTTGGGTCGATAATACAGATGTGGATGTTATTGCTTGAGAATACGCGTAGTCGAGTGGAAGCGTTCCCTCGTCTTAACGGCGGACCAGAGGCAGAGCGGCAACACCTCAGGCGTGGAGTGGGTTTTAATCAAAGCTGCACCGGTTATTAAAGGAAAGGGGTAAAAAAAGGGTTATTTCGTCCAATCAGAACGTTTTCAATCAGGGCCACGGCTCAGATTATCACCCCGAGGTTTATCAGCCGTGTCTTTGACGTTTGACGTTAGCGCTGAAGATCTGCACCGTTCCCCTTAAGCTCAAACCCCCCGCGGGGAATTAGTTAAGGGAGCTTAACATTTAAGTCTGCTCACTCAAAACCTTCTTGATTACACAGCCTTGTCCTATCAGTGGTTCACACAGGTGAGCCTATAATCTAGCCCATAATAATCCTATCGGCTGATGAGTGTCTTTCACAGTCCTTCACACTGTGGACAGAAATTTGAAGTTTGCAGAATTGAAAGTGAGTAATTTTTAGGTGTGCACTGGGGTGATATAAACGTGCAACAGCATCATCCCACTGTACTACAAAACTACTCCTATTTCTGTCTTCACCAGCTCGGGCTAAAAATGCAATATATAGTAGCAGCAACAGGACACACACACACACACTTAGCATGAAGCTAAATATAACAGATCATCATATAAAGCCACACGTTTAAAGGTGCATTATGTAAATAAATCTAAATCAACTGGCCATAAAATCCTCCTAATGTGTCACAGAGACTCAGGAATAATGTTCATATAACAAACTGAACTCACCAACAACAACAGTACAGACGCAGTACTTGATGCTAAAGTGAGATCATAGCATGAAAGCAGAGCATTTAAAGGCGCCATATGTAAGAATGTGGCCAAAAACAGTTACTACATTCAAATTCAAAACACAGAGGTCTTTTAGGGTTGGTTTTCTGACGTAACTGGCAACCTGTGGTTGCTCGGCAGCTGAGACTCGACTGACTGCAATGACTGGTAGACGGCGGTAGGTGGCGCCACATGACGCCAAAACATGATTTCAAAACATAATTGCTGTCTGCAAAATACTTTTTTTTAATGCAAATATTTTGTCTGTACTGTTGTTGTTGGTGAGTTCAGTTTGTTATATGAACATTATTCCTGAGTCTCTGTGACATATTAGGAGGATTTTATGGCTTTAGATTGATTACATAATGAACCTTTAAAGGTGGAATATGGAAGGAATAATGTATATATAACATATAACAAACTGAACTCACCAACAACAACAGTACAGACAAAATATGTGCATTTTTGCAGACTGCAAATCATGTTTATGTTTCGAAATCATGTTTTGGCGTCATGTGGCGACACCTACCGCCGTCTACCAATCATTGCAGTCAGCAGAGTCTCAGCTGCAGAGCGACCACGGGTTGCCAGTTATGTCAGAAAACCAAACCTAAAAAGACCTCGGTATTTTGAATATCAATGCAGTAATGTCGTTTTTGGCCACATTCTTACATATGGCGTCTTTAAGCTGGGTTCACTGGGTCCACGACGCGTTAGTGGGGAAATAAGCGACTGATTGATCGTACGGGCGACTATTTTTAGTCACAATGATGGATGTTCATGTCTTTTGTTGATCAAGTTGAAGTGTAGGTTTGAAGAATTCTTGAACTGCTGCTGCTGATGAATCAGGCAGCTGAGGTGTTACTATAAAACATTTTTTTTTTTTTTTACATTAGCATTATTGCTAAGTGTTATAAATTACAATTCATTGCACATTCAGCATTTTTATCAGCATCTGTTTGCAAATGTGCCCGTGATAAACGACACCGTTATCATTTATCATACGACGATTCCTTACAAACCGCATAAGCAAATCCGTAATTTATTAGCGCGCGGCGCGATCGTAATTTATTTGAATTTCACTCCGAGGCTGCGTGAACTTGTTGATTGGGCAATTTGTTTTTGTTTGTGTGTATTTGTGAATGCATGCGTGTATGTGTGTGTGTGTGTGTGTGTGCGCGTGTGTGCTTCTAAGCAACAAAATAACTATTGTGAGCACAGCTCCAGGTGCCTAGCAACCCCGAAATCGCTCTGTTTCCCTGGCAACAGTTGCCTCGCACTCACCGTGTGGGTGATTGGCAGCCTTGACAACGGAGACGGAGTGACACTTGACCTCGCGTGCTTGAATGGGAGAGGAGAGAAAAGAACGAGGGAGGGATGGAAGAGAGAGAGGGGGGAGGAGGAGGAGGTGGGAGGGAGGGAGGGAGACGGAGGACGAGAGACTAAGTGATAATCATTCTCCATTGTAATCATCCCTGCAGCGTGTTTCATAAGACTTTGTCAATACCTCTCCAGCTGGGGTCCATCATCAAACACAATGCACAGTGCGGTGCACGCATGCACACACACGCATGCACACACACACACACACACACACACACACACATACACACACTTCCTGGGTGGAGAGCCCAGGCAGCACTCTACTCTACATCTACATCTATTATCACTCCGCGCTGCCTGCTGCAGAGACGCCGTGCGATTCACCGCGTCTTCTTTCATCTGCGATCGACTCCATCCTGAACTCGCGCATTCGTACCGGACTCCTGGAGACACAATATATACGTGTCGAGGGTCACACAGACGCCACAGGAGACGGGTGATCTGACTGTGTATATCGTGCTATAATGAATTTAAGGGGTTCTTCTTTGACGCGATGTTATCGTTTATCGGTTAAGACGGAGACAAATAAAAGCTCGAAGTCTGAAATATGACTCTTTTCTTTCTTTCTGTATCAAACAAAAAACACAGACGTATTAAAGCATCTATAATTCAAGGTCTTAATTCCTGCCGCAACATCTTTACTCTGAGCTTGCCCTTCCGTTTGCCGCCAGCTGGTGGTGCTGTAGTGCCATATAAGTGCTATACAGGATGTTCAAGTCACATAAAAATACTGTACACCAGGGGTTCTCAAACTTCTGATACCCGAGGGCCAATTTAGGAACCCAACATTGGACTGAGGGCCGCCAAAGGAAAAAAAAACAGAAAGAAATCCCATTTGTAATCATTTTAATGACCAGATTGCAGTTCTACAGTTTAGCGTTAACTAATATAAGCGTTAATATAATAACTCTTTATAATTTACTGGGTAATTACCCAGTATTTTGGCCATTGTTCTTACCTTCTAATTACAGGTTAATACCAAGTAACACATTTCTGTTACCATATATTTACTGGGTAAATAGCTAGTAATTGGGGGCTGTAGCTACCTGCTTATTACCAGCTTATAACCCAATAATACACTAAAATTCACCATATAGAAACCAGGTAAATACCCAGTATTTTTGTTTACACTTATTGGTCTGTATCCAGTAATGTCCAATAAACATTTAACAAGCTTAGTCGCTCCTGAATTAAAACTATCAACTGTAATTCATTGCGGGGCCGCCAGAAATGTTTCTGCGGGCCGCCATTGGCCCCCAGGCCGCACTTTGAGGACCAATGCTGTACACAAACCAATTAAATCAATCCGAATAAAGACGTTATCACAGCTTATTCTGCTGGATTTAACCAGATTTCTTTGCGTAACAAACTTTTACACAGTTGCATCAAATCGTATTGCTTTTTTTTTTTTTTATTGCCAATATCACAATTTTCAAATTAATATATATATAAAAAACAAAAAAACAAAGAAAAAGAAAAGCCAGCATCCTCCCTTTTGGCCATCGCATGGGAAATTAAACAAAAATAACTGAGTGATTTAGGGGATAAGACCTGTATTTTTTGTTTGTTTTTATGTTGAACAATGATCTACAAGATAAAACACAAATCACCTGAAAACCTCGAGTGGAATGACGCGGCCGTCATCGACAGTTATGAGCGAATACAAACCCGTAACATCGGCGCTACCTGAGGATCGATCAACGCGGATACGTACGCGTCTTCAAAAACACTAAAAGTAAAAATAGCGAAGATCCACTCGTGTGTTCTGCTGTAAGTCTTCGACGTGACGTCATACCACAGTCGATGCCGACCTGAACCAGATTAATACTTATTTCACACCTAGTTTAACCATAATAAAGATTGGCAGTGCCGTGCTGTCTGCAACAGTGTATAACGGAGAAAGACTAACCCATAATTAGTGTTTTCATTTCACACTAAAAAGCTAACCTGCGTAAAACTTAATTTGTACGGCAAAAAACTAGCTACCGGCTGAGGGGGAAAAACATAATTAAACAGCAGGATTTACTAAATATTTAAAAGCTCGTCTACACTTCATCTATATAAACGGGGCTTGTGAGACCCGTTTCCTAAATATTCCAAAAATAAAAGTCATTGAATTGAGAAAAGCCTGCTCAGTGTGAGAGGATAAATCAGCAAACACTGAATAACAAATAACGCAATAAATCTCAATCAGAGTGAATAGAAAGAACGCGCGTGGGCAGAAATGTCGCTCCAACTAAACGGGATTAATTTAAAGCCTTCTGCTTCAGACCTCGTACAGGAAATGAGACGGCGGCGGTAAATTCTCAAACCATCGTAAACATCTCAGAAATATTAACCGAGTAGTTTAAATATCCTAAAAGGGCCGAGACCGACCGACCGGCGCGTTCCTCCGCATGTTCCGAGGAAGCGTCCGGCTCCACGAGGGCTACTGATTGGCTGCTTCACAGGCGTCTATCCAGTCACTGTATACGTCCACGGGCTCTGACAGGTCTGAAAAGCAGTGGATTAAGGATTAACACGATTATGTTGCTTCACAACTAGATTAACTGCAGGGATACGGGAGGAGAATATTAACTTTATACACATAAGTGTTCCCCCCCATGAAAGCTACTTGAGTGAGTTTCTTAAATGTTTTAAGCACCTCATGGATTCACAGAATGATCGGTGAGGTGGAATTTGACCACGATGGGTCGTAAAAAGAGAGCGGAAGAGTCTCGTGTGGGTCGTAGATTTTCACTGGTTACAGCAGAATTATGAAAGAGGATATAATCTCTGTTAGGTAGAGAAGGGAGTTTGTATACATCATAATATCAACCGCAACGATAAAACAGGTCGGTGGTTTTAATGCAGTTGCAGAGCACAGTACTTCAGTGACCTATTCTATAATGGAGTCTGTCATTATCCATCTGCAATGTTTGTTTGGAACTCATTTTGAACTTCAAAGGTGCATTATGTAATAAATTTAAAGAAACTGGCCATAAAATCCTCCTAATATGTCACAGAGACTCAGGAATAATGTTCATATAACAAACTGAACTCACCAACAACAACAGTACAGACAAAATATTTGCATTAAAACAAATATTTTGCAGACTGCAAATCATGTTTATGTTTTGAAATCATGTTTTGGCGTCATCTGGCGCCACCTACCGCCATCTACCAATCATTGCAGCCAGTAGAGTCTCAGCTGCCGAGCAACCACGGGTTGCCAGTTACGTCAGAAAACCAAACCTAAAAGACCTCGGTATTTTGAATTTGAATGTAGTAACTGTTTTTGGCCACGTTATTAAAAAACACCTTTTAAATGAGCACTGATTGATGAACTGCCAAATTTAAGATAACAGAAAACCATATTTGAGAGCTTTAAATCGTATTTCACACCGTTTCAAATGTTAAAAAAACAGTGTCACTGTAGAAAAACGTTTAATTTTCATCTCCATTATGACATTTCATCAGTGTCTCTTATAAATGCGTAATCATAGATAAAGTAATGACCTGTGAATGCTGGTTTTATGAAACAGTTCTCAATTATCTCAAACTTATTATTTACATATTTTGCATCATCAATGTTTGTTATTGTGAATAATATGTCTTTGCATATCAAAACAAACTCCTTTTACTTTGAAATGGTGTAAAAAATAATGTCACAAATGTTGTTGTTATTATATCACAATGGAATAATGTGATAATCATTTAAAGCTAACATCGCGACTCAACAGTTGGGCTTTTCTTTACTCGACTGCCCCCTACTGACCAGACTTGGACCTCATATTATGTGGCCCCCAGGTCATTTGAGTTTGAGAGCCCTGATCCAGAGAGTGTAGATCAGGGCTCTCAAACTCAAATGACCTGGGGGCCAATGCCCTATTGTGGTCAAGAGGGTTAGGGTTAGGCCTAGAGAATAAAAAGTTCAACTGTTCACAATATTGCTTCACGATATCACACGTATACTTAATAATACTCTTTATGATGCAAAATGAATGTATTAAGATCAAAAACAGACAATTATTTTAAATTACATTAAAAATAATGTGGACAACTGGAATTAAAATTCGTACTAGGAGCCGTTTCAGCTGCTGCCATTCGTGGCTCGGGCCCTAACAAGTGTATTTAAATATGTAATTGAATGTTGTATATGATGCATTTAATAATGGGATGATTATGACCAAATGTCTTATTATTATTACTGTTATAATAAACATTGCTAGCAAACATGTATAATATTCTATCACCTCGCTGGCAGCTGTGCCTCAGCTACACACTGTGTTTAAAGTTTTCATTATAACATGATAGGGGCCGCATGTAATCGATTGGGGGGCCTCCAGTTTGAGACCCCTGGTGTAGATCATAGGTGACTGGCTTTGGATCAAAGTCGCATTTGATAAAAGCGTCCGGATGTCCGAGTGCAGTTGACTATATCGACATTCAACACCAAAATGAGGTGGTTTTGTGAAGTGTTTCCAAGTTTTAAGAAAAGTTTTGTCTGCGTTTCGTGCTTTTCTTTGATTAAATTAGGTTTTCAAACGTTGTGCAACTGTGTGACAGTGATATTGAGTAAAGGATACAGGTGATGGGGGTCTGGAACTCCTCCAAACAAACGGTGCATGATATAATCCCGGTATTTCTGCTTCTCTCCCTGTTGACAAACAAACAAACAAACATAAGAAAAGTTGTGGACAACGCTTGTTGTCACGCTTAAACTTTAAACCATTTCAACGTACATTTTGACATCACATGACTTCTCGTGGTTGCAGAAGGGACAGGTGAACTGAGAGTCCAGATCCCCGGTCATCTTCTTCTTAGGAGGAGGCTTTCTTTTGGACTTGCGGCGACCCATAGTTTCACAAACTGAATTATAAAAACACAAAAGACACAAAAGACACAGACTTAAACAAGGGCTACGAGTCAGTGTCGCCACAGAGAAGATAATGACGTGGAAACCGTGGACGAGAAAAACAAAAACATTCCAGTGTGTGCCTCACTACTATCTTGGTGAGTTAGCATGACAACATTAGCATGACAACATTAGCATGGCTGTTGCTGCAGCACAACAACGCTTCGCCGTGACAAACACACAACTTCAGCGGACTTCAAACTGCGAAAACGCCTTCGATTGTGTCTTTGACGGACATCGCTACGGAACCTTTGGTAACTCTCGTGTAGTAAAAGTTGACCGTTGTTTACCTTTTTGCTTGTGGGGAAACACACGTTGCCGTAATGAGCAGCATTAAGTGGTGACGGTTGCTTTAAGACCCGGCACCGGCAACTGTTCGCGCTCGGTGAGTGGAGGAGAGCGAGGCGAGTCGCGGGCAGCGATTGGCTGCCGGACATGTCAGTCAAAGGGTTTTAGTAGTGACGTCATCGCGTCGGCGCCCAGCTTCCGCGTGGTGGCGACAGCGTTCAACCAGGGACGGGAGTAACACTACTGCGCATGGGCGACGGTGCCCACAACCCGGAAATAAACCAGGAAGTCGGGTGAGCGGCTCCATGAAAAACGATAAATAAGTCACTTTCTTTTACTCTCTGTCAACTGAAAATATTAAAATGTTAACATTAACCTTGGTCTCATTAGTTTAGCCTGACACTGTCAGTTTTCTGTTGTAAATGTTTATGTACTTTGCACGTCCAGTGGCGACTAGCATGAGACTAGCATACTATCGTAAAAAAAAACTAGCAATTAATGGTTCATCCCACCCCCGAGGAATTAGTCGGTAATCTATTTTCTCATTTCTCAGCTTTATTAAAAAGAAAATTGAACATTGTACATGAGAAAGACAAGTACTCCACAATAATTAATAATAAAAACGTAAATAAAACATAAAAACGAGTAAGGATAAATTCTAAAATAAATAAGTATGTGGTCTTCTTTGAAAATATTTTTATAAAGGTGAACAGTTTTTGGACTGTTATTTGTTATCTGGACAGATTTGAAAGTGTTAATATTGGGGCAGGTTCCAGAAAAATTTGCCAGCAAGTTAAAAACAAAATAAATCTCATACTTATATATATATATATAATATAATATAATATCTCTACCTGTGATTCTAATATGTGTTTACAGTTTTTTGTTTTTTTTAAACTTAATAGACATTCGTTTATATTTAAAAGTTATGAGCAACAGTTTTAAATGTCCAAATTGAATATACTACGCACAAGTTTTTTGGTCTAAGTATATAATCTTGTTTCTACCTCATACATTTCACGTTTTGAAGCGTAAGATTACTACACAAAGAGACAGCAAACAAAGGTTTTCAAATCTTCAAACATTACAATTCATCATAAGTACTCATTTTGTGGTGATGGGAACAAGAGAAAAGTAAGCAAACTTAAAAAATTAAGAAGCTAATGAAGAACTAAATGATGGTGATGATTTTTTCAGGTGCTGACAAAAAAGATAATTCTGCACAAGGCAGCTCTGAAAGTGTCAAAAGCGTCTTCTAATTTGATGTAAAGATAAGTAAATAGCAGTTCTACCTTTGTTTGGTTTTCAGATGTCAGTGCTGTGGACAGTGAAGGTGGTCGGCCTGGGCTTGGCTGCTCTCTCTCTGAGTTTGGAGCTGCTCGTGTGGCTCGTCCGTCGCCTCAGGCCTGGTAGAAGCCTCAACGAAGTGCTGTTTTTTCCCTCAGAATTAGCTTGTGTAGAGCACATGTTCACTCCTGCTTCGCCTCAGTAAGTGAAACATAAAGCACTCGAGTAAATGGAAGTTTTCGCAGTATTGCTGTATCACAGTTTTGTTGTTTTCATGGCCAAAAACTGCTCAGTCGACTTACTCGCAGTAAATGGATTTCATCAGCGCGTTGATCATCATTAATTCCCGCTGTTCCTAACTGAGCAGGAACAATCTGTTACACACTGGATCACCTCTCTGCATGAAATTAAACCCAAACTCAGCCTTTAATGAATAATTTACCCTCACATTTTGTTGTTTCCATGACACATAAAAAACACCAGGATGCTGAAGGAACACGTGGATAACACCGCTTTATCTTCTTTCTCCCCTAGTTCCTGTTTATGCGTGCTGCCTCACGGGGTCGAGACCTCTTTCTCCCGCCTTCTCCGCCACGTCCTGTCCGCCGCCTCCTCTCTGGACCTGTGTGTTTTTGCCTTTTCCAACATGGATCTGAGCAGAGCTGTGTTGATGCTGCACAGCAAGGGCGTCGCCGTCCGAATCCTCACCGACAAAGACTACAGCGCCATCACCGGCTCGCAGATCGGCGTCCTCCGCAAAGCCGGTGAGATCTGTTTATGTCTTGTTAGTGAAATTCACACACACTACTGTTCAAAAGTTTGTTGTGTTTTCCATTAAAAGTCAGGACTTTTATTCATCAAAAGAGTTGCAAAATGAATAGAAAATACAGTCAAGACATTGACAAGATTAGAAATAATGATTTTTATTCAAAATAATAGGGTTCTCAAGGGTTTTCTAATCATCCAATAGCCTTCTAACACCATTAGCAAACACAATGTACCATTAACACACTGGAAATGGGCCTCTATACACCTATGTACATATTCCATTAAAAACCAGACGTTTGCAGCTAGAATAGTCGTTAACCATATTAACAATGTATAGAGTGTGTTTATGATTCATTTAACGTTAGATTCATTGAAAAAAAGTGCTTTTCCTTCAAAATGTGAGGACATTTCTAAGTGAGCCTTATCTTTTGAACAGTAGTTTTTAGAGCTGCAACTAACGATTATTTTGGTAATCGATTAATCTGTCGATTATTTTCTCGATTAATCGATGAATCGTTCGGTCCATAAAATGTCAGAAAATGTTAAAAAAACGTTGATCAGTGTTTGTCAAACCTGGAACTGACGATGTTCTCGAATGTCTGGTTTTGCCCACAAATCGAAATTATTCAGTTTTAATGATTTCTTCGTTTATGTGGAGCAAAGAAGCAAAGAAAATATTCACATTTAAGAAGCTAAAACAATCAGAAATCTGGTTTTAATCATGAAAAAAGCTTCAAACCGATTATCGATTATCAAAATAGTTTCTCTCGTAGTTTTTAAGGGGCCCAGGAAGTAATATTATTGTTCAAGGGGACTCACCAACACCGTGGGGTTAATATGGACATGAAATGGACCTGAAATACGGGAAGGATGACTCGGGTCCTTCTCAACAAAAGGTGCTCACTCTGTGTTCTGGGACGACCACAGTCTCTGTCATTATGTCACTCAGGGTTGTTTAGTGGTGAAAGGAACAAAGAGAGTTCACGTGTCTGGGGTGAATGGAGTGGTGGTGCCACTGTGAGCCCTCAGATGATGATGATGATTCAGGGTCAGAGTCGTCATCCTCTGCGAGCACTGACGGATTTGGTGCCTGACTCGCGCTGTCTCGCTTTCAGCCCGCTCTGCATTCCATAAATTACAGCCGCAGTATATATTGTTAAGTGAGGATTAAGTAAGTAAGAAATTGGCAACCAGACAACACGTTTCATTAGGCAAAGTGTTTCTTTGTGTGTGTGTGTGTGTGTTCAAGCCTCGAGTGTAACTGTGCAGCCTGTAGGTACAACATCCTCTGTCCTTAACCTTTGACTAACACAGTGAGGATAAACACAGAAGCTCATGGGAAACACAGTCACAAGTGAGAGATGACTCGCCAATGACAGACAGAGGAGCGACAGATGTGTCTAACGTCGTAAAATCACACTGGTGCGAGTGGCGGCACATATGGTTGCTTTTTTGTGTTTTTGTCATTGTTCTGCTGCACTGAGTAATCTGGCACTCGAGCGCTGGGATTTTTTAGGCTTTGTTGGCACCCAGAGTCCAGAGTTTATTCATAAAACATTCCCATTAATTTTCATTAGAGTAAACCCAGCCGTGGAAATGCTCTCAAAGGATCAGTGTGTGTGTGAATGAGGGGGAACAATATTCAATATTAAAGTATGTTTTTGTTCAGCTTATAATGTAGGGTTTATGTCTCTACAGGAGCTCAGAATAGATAATATTTTCATTACTGTAGGAACGCTTTAATGGCACTTTTCCGCCACATGGTCCCGGTACGGCACGGCACGGCACAACTCGGCACGTTTTATTTGCTTTTCAAGTAGAGATATAGTACCTGGTACCTAGTACTTTTTTTTTTTGTAAGGCAAGGCAAGTTTATTTGTATAGCACCATTCTTACACAAGGCAATTCATAGTGCTTTACAGGCAGGAAATACATTTGAAATTAAAACACAATCAATTAAAAAAATCAAGTAAAGAAATTCAAACCACTTAAAACATCAAACAATTTAAAAATCAAGCAGAAATTAATGTAATTTAAAATCAAGCAGAAATGAATGTAATTTAAAATAATTTGAAATTTAAACACAATAAATTCAAAAATCAATTATGAAATTAAAACAATTTAAAACATTAAACAATTTAAGATCAACAATCAACAATTTAAAACATTAAACAACTTAAAATCAAGCAAAAAAAATGTTTATATACATTTTTTAATTATTAAAATCATTAAAAAGGAAAGTTTAAGTGGTTAAAATTGGTAATATTAGAAAGCTGCAGTAAACAATAATGTTTTTAACCATGTTTTTAAACAAGCTGACAGTTTGTGCGACTGTAGATCAATTAACTGACTTAAAAATCCCGCTAAATTTAACATCTAGCATATTATTTGTACATGTATGGATATGTAAACGTGTCTGGATGGAGTGTGTAGTGTGGTGAGTTTTAGAGAGTGTATCAGCGTTGTCCAATAAATGCCTTCTAGGCTTTGATTTTAAACTGTGTGTTTCGATCTTATTTTATCTGTAACCAAAACACCTGAAGGGGAAACGGGCTGAAATAAACACCAGGAGCCAGAGTTTCATTCAGAGCAGCAGGGCCTTTATTAAGTGGAATCAACAGCAACACAAACACACGCCACAGGCCGACGCTCTGGTGTCGTTTGCTGCATACGTCACTGAACACTGAGTGAGTCTGACTGATTATGTTTGCTACAGTCAAGGCATAATTTGACCTTTCATTAATCTCATTCAGACCCTGGATCTCCTTCGTGTTATAAACAGACTTAAAAACTTAAATGGAGGCTTTTAATAAAGGCATGAACTTAACCTTTCAAGATAAATTTGCATGTCTAATCTTTGTTTTATGCAAACTCAAATCAGCTTTTGTCCACTCTAACAAAAACTGTGTTAAACCTAGAGCTGCAACTAACGATTATTTTCGTAATCGATTAATCTGTCGATTATTTTCTCGATTAATAGATGAATCGGTTGGTCCAGAAAATGTCAGAAAATGTCAAAAAAAAAAAATGTCAAACCTGGAAATGACAATGTTCTTGAACTTCTTGTTTTGTTCTCAAACCAAAATGATTCAGTTTGAATGATTTATTTGTTTATGTGGAGCAAAGAAACCATTTAAGAAGCTGAAACAATCAGAAATCTTGTTTTAATCATGAAAAAAGCATTAATAATAGATTCTTCAATTAATCGTTTCAGCTCTAATGAAACCTATGCAAAGTGGTATTTATAAAGCGCATTTAAGTGTAATTTGAATGCAGATTTCCACTGATATTCTCGATGCACTGCCCAGAATTTCAGAGCAGGTGCTCTGCTTATAATATAACATCTCTCTCTCTATCTACTCTGCACTCCGCAGGCATCTGTGTGCGCTACGGCGTGGACACGGTGCACATGCATCACAAGTTTGCAGTGGTGGACGGCCGGCTGCTCATCACTGGCTCCCTCAACTGGACGCTGACGGCGGTGCAGAGCAACATGGAGAACCTCCTCATCACTGACATGCCCGAGCTGGTGCGGCCCTTCGTCGGGGAGTTCCACAGACTGTGGGCGCACAACGACCCGGCTCGGTTCCGCCAGAAACCCACCTCACGTTCAATAACTAAATAATAATAATAAGCCGTGTTTGCTTCGCCAGAACAATGGTTCCAGAGTTGATATTTTCTTGTTAGGAAGCCTGTGTGCTGCTTTAAGTTACGTTCATGTTTAAATCCTCTATTACTTTTATTTCTTTACGTTCAAAAACTCACTCTTTTTGAAGAAGAGCTGCAGTCGTTTGACCTCAGAGCCTTAGAAAAGGATAATGGTGTGTTTTGTTTTGTTAGTTGAGAGTGTTTAAATCAAAGTTTGTGTTTTTATATACAGGGTTTTCTTTTATTGAACTAAGGAGTAAAAGTTGAGTTTTAATGCCTTAAAACACACTTTGCAGTTTATCTCTTACAGACTCCAGTGACTGTAAACATCCCGGGTGTGCGTTTCCCTGCGGTTTCAGGAGCTACGTTTTGCTGAGCACCAATGAAAATTAAAGTTTTTGGACGGATCTGTTGCGTTGTTGCCCCCTCATGCCGCAGTTTCCTCCTGTCTTGCTCCAACACGATTTGCTGAGAAACAGAAAATGTCACGTAGCGCTGGCGTGCTGGTATTTGTCAGCGTGTGCAACAATACCACTCTTTGTGGTTAGCGAGTAGACTTGATCAGGTCGGGACATGATTAATGTGCCTGTGTGCATGACTCTGCATTGCTCACGGTCAGGCCACTGCTTGTTGATATAAAGACCATGACTGGATTTGTCAGACTCGCTTGCATCTGGATGTGAAGTGTACTAAATGGGGGGAATTTTAGACTTTGCAAATCAGCTGCTATATTTTATCCACGCTTCATGAGCGATCAATACGACTGCGGGGTCACGGGTTTGGATGATGCGTAAATGGTGCGTAAATCCTGCAGCGATCGACGCATTCTACAGCTGAAGAAGGGCTGGAGTGTAACTGTTGACGCTGCGTCAAGCTGACGGTGACGCGCAGGGTACGACCGGAAATGGGGTTATTTTTTTTAATTTAAATACATTTGGTCGTGCAGAGTGGATCACGTGTCCTGTCAATATGAAGAGAAACAAACACAGCAACAACTCTGGTGTTTGATTAAATATTTTTATATTCTCTTTTAGTCCAGCTTTGCTATTTATAAGACAAAATAAAACTAAGTTTTTCATTAGAAACTATTCCAAATGTAGCCAAGTATACTGCGTAAAAGAAATTGAGGATGAGAGGTGGCGACAACACAATCTCTTGGAGCGAGGCTCTTCTTATTTTGAAAGTCCACACCGGAAGTGTTGCATACATATATTGTGTGTAATTGACTCTTCTTTTTTTTTTTTTCTCCACCGTGGCTATCCCCAGTGACAGGCACATGCACAACAGCCTGGATCTCAGGGAATAGCAGCTTCCGACATCAGCGCACACCCATCCAGCGGCGGAAGGGACTGAAGAAGCGCACGGACTTCATCCAAGGTCAGTTACTCTTTTATTCCCTCTTGTTGTTGTTGTTGTTTTTGTTGTTGTTTTATCTTCTGTAAAGCAGTAGCCGCAGGGCGGGTTCTGAGGTTGTGTGAAGCGGTGACGCGTTAATGCAAAGTGGCAGCAGAGCGAGCGCTCGCTACTTTTCTAATTACATTGTGTCAACAAGTGTCCTGGCTGAGCCCACGTGACCTGGTTTTTATGAAGCGCACACTCACTTTTGCATCAAGTTAAACTTCCCCTGAGCAGTTTTACACCCTCACATCTACTGGTTTTCTTCTGCTGAAGTAAAAAAATCATTCATTTAAACTTACAGGCTTCATCTACACCCTTGTGCCTTTTGTTTATTGGTCACATCTAATGTTCAGACATGGATGTTGTTGGTGTTTGGCTGCGTTTGTGCTCACTTTCTTGGACTTGGAAGTGGTTGTGCTCACTCTCTGAAAGTGGAGAGGAGGGGAGGGGGGATGATGGCTCAGCTTCCTGGTGATGCAGAGGTTTGGATGGATGACAGGAGCCATGGCAAAGATGGATGAGTGTGTGTTGGAGTGGAGAGAGATAGAGAGAAGGGAGGCGAATAGGTCTGTGGGAGTGACAGTGAGTGAATGAATGGTCAGACGCATGATGGATGAAATATTCAAGGTTGGGAGGAAAGGATGGAGGGGAGTGGATCTATTGCCCCTCTCACCCACCGCTCATCGTCCACTGATCCCATAAGTTGTACAAATGTGCAGAGGGAGCAGTGGGTGAGTGATGGAGGAGGAGGAGGAGAGGAAAACGTGCATGAGCACGGTTCATATATCACAGAGGTGAACGTTGAGAGTGGAAAGTGGAACGACGCTCAGCTGGTGTTTAGATGATCAGCTGATTTCCTCTGATTGGTTAAATATGGTTGTAATGCTAAGCTTTTAGCTCAGTCAAGGATAGACTGGATTTCATGTATGTACAGACACTTAAAACAGGGTATCCGCGGGGTCTTAAAAAGTCTTAAATCCAATCATTTGAATTTAAGGCCTTTAAAATGTCTTAAATTCTCTTAAAATCTCATCAAAGGTCTTCAATACAATTTTGAAAGGTCTTAAAAATCTATCTATTAACGTGACTTTTATTTTAAACGTGCATAAACTTCAGTTTCGCTTTGAAATTTTTGGATTTTTGAGGATGCGATGACAGAACTGCACCGCGGAACTAAAGTCGAGCACCACTAGCTAGCGGGCTGTGCGCGCGCTGCGGCGTGTTACCGCTTAGCATAGCAGCGGAGAAAACTTAACGAAAGCCCACAGCTAACAGCTTTTCTACTTTTTTGGCAGTATGGATGTGAAATGGGTCTTAAATTGTATTCATTGTTGTCTTAAAAAAGTCTTAAAAAGTCTTAAATTTTACTTGTTGAAACCTGCAGAGACCCCGAAAAAGGGTTTTATTATTTTCCTGGGGGTCAAATGAGGTCAGCGATCTGTGCTTGTGGAGTCTCAAACATCCTCCTTCAACCTGACTGGATCAGATATCGTATTTATCTTTTTAAAAAACTGTCCCAGTTTCATGCAGAACTCTGAAAAAATAAAACTCACAGGTGGTTTAAAGTGGACTAAATGCAGCCACAGTACCAAAAAAAGCCTGGAATGACTATATCCTGTCCGTCACATCCACTGATGACCCCGCCCCCCCCTCAGTGCCACACCTACACTATATTTAACTCCAGCTAATTATTCTAAAGCTATTCCTCTTATAGAAAGATGACTAAAGCTTCAGTTTATACTCTGAAATCAGTAATGTGCCTTAAGATCTAATTTTAATGATAAATACAATGATTTGAGCTGTTTCTGTGAACATTGTTGTTTACAGTAACACACAAATAGCAGTTTAATGGTGACAACTTTTATTAAAAGTTGCTCAGAAAGCGTGAACTTTTTCTTTCGTCACATATTTGTTCATGCAGTGAAAGTTTTCTGATCTACGAAGGAGTCTAACCTTTAGTTTAATCTTTCAGGCTGTTGCATAATGCAGCGGGAAAAATACATTTTTAATGCGTCAACAGCTCAACTACTGCAACCAAATCAGGGAGGATGTGTGTTTTCTTCTCACGCTTTATCTGGTGTGTTTAGAAAGAAAAGAAAAACATTTTTCAAACTGAAATATTGTTATAATTAATCCCGCTGTTCTCATCGTTTCTTATCTGTGCAAATGTGATTCATCACTCGTAAATTGCCTTACATGTAAATGTAATCCCTTCTCACCGCGCTGTCTGCAGCGAGACAATAAAATAGGATTGTATCAATTTTAAATGGAAATAATACGGCGGGAGAATCGATATGTGCTGCAGTTATATCATCGATGTTGATATTGTGGCTGGAAAAAATCAATACAGGACGAAGAGGAAAACGCTGTTGTTATTCTGCGAATGTCCCACTTTCTCAAGGTGTTTTTTATTTTTTATACTGGATTGAGATCAGGTGACTTCACGACGTTAACAACGTCGCAGAAGCTCCTTCATTATTGTCCCTGCTGGTGAACTGTTGCCATACAGTCCAGTCCAATCCAACTTTATTTATAAAGCACTTTAAAAACAACAACAGCTGAAACAAAGCGCTGTGCATCAGAGATAAATAAATATATGTGACCTCATAGACCTCATAGAACGAACAATAAAACTATAAAAATACTATAGAAAAATATAAAAACAACACAACAAGTGACGCTCATGGTCGTCCACGGCGCTCCCGACAGGCTGTAACATTCCAGCCTGGATTGTTTGTTATCACTAAGTTTGTGTAAAAAAAAGAAAAACACACTATTACACCATCACCACCACCAGCAGCAGCAGCAGCAGCAGCAGCAGCCTGGGTTGTTGAGACGGGTTAGACAGGGTGGGTCTATTGATTCATGCTGCTGTTGAATCATGTTGCCGTCTGCAGCCTCAGCAAATATCCACACCTTCATTTTGACCAGAATATGTTTTTTCCTGTACTTTCTGTCCGTGTGTGTGTGTGTGTGAGACGAGTGGAATCAGATGTCCACCTGGTCCACATGGTTCCATCGTGTCGGTGTCGATCCGAGTTATTTCAGCCTCTCTCCGTCGGCTCTAAACCTCTGAGTGTCGCTCATCCGTGTCCTCAGAAGTGCTCCTCTCTGTTTTTATTATTTGCAAGTGAAATGTAAAGCACACAGTAGCAGGTTTGCCCAGTGGAGCACACGGAAGCCGATGTTTGCGTTAGGCTAATTGGACTGTTCCAGTTCCCAGTACCAGTCTTTAAAACAGGGGTAAGGTCATTTCAGGCCAAATGGAAGCGGTCTATATATCGCCGAGCAAGTAACAAAACGACAAACGGGTATTTGTTGACAGACTTCCCTCGCGAAATATGAGGCAGAGAAGGCGCCGCTGTCGTCTGTGTTTCTGCAACGATGTCGACGCCTTTAAGACACTTCCTCCAATCATCGTCCATCGACCCCCAGAGAAGCCGAGCTTCCCTGGAAGTGACGTTTTTGCCGAGTTTGTTCCAATCACCGTTAAGCTCAGTGACAAATTTAAACTATTCTGAAAACGCGCCACTGTCGTGTATGATTCTGTAACGGCGTCATTGAAAAACTGCTTCCGCGTTTCGGACACTTCCTCCAATCATCGTCCATTGACCCCCAGAGAGGCCGAGCTTCCCTGGAAGTGACGTTTTTGCCGCGTTTGTTCCAATCACCGTTGAGCTCAGTGGAAAAAAGACTATTCTGTGTTGTACCTATCGGACAGTTCCTCCAATCATCGTCCATTGACCCCCAGAGAAGACGAGCTTCCCTGGAAGTGACGTTTTTGCCGCATTTGTTCCAATCACCGTTGAGCTCAGTGACAAAAAAAAAACTATTCTGAGAAGGCATAGCTGTCGTGTATGATTCTGTAACGGCGTCATTGAAAAACTGCTTCCGCGTTTCGGACACTTCCTCCAATCATCGTCCATTGACCCCCAGAGAGGCCGAGCTTCCCTGGAAGTGACGTTTTTGCCGCGTTTGTTCCAATCACCGTTGAGCTCAGTGGAAAGTAGACTATTCTGTGTTGTACCTATCGGACAGTTCCTCCAATCATAGTCCATTGACCCCCAGAGAAGCCGAGCTTCCCTGGAAGTGACGTTTTTGCCGCATTTGTTCCAATCACCGTTGAGCTCAGTGACAAAAAAAACTATTCTGAGAAGGCATAGCTGTCGTGTATGATTCTGTAACGGCGTCGATGAAAAACTGCTTCCGCGTTTCGGACACTTCCTCCAATCATCGTCCATCGACCCCCAGAGAAGCTGAGCTTCCCTGGAAGTGATGTTTTTGCCGCATTTGTTCCAATCACTGTTGAGCTCAGTGATAAAAAAAACTATTCTGTGTTGTACCTATCGGACAGTTCCTCCAATCATAGTCCATTGACCCCCAGAGAAGCCGAGCTTCCCTGGAAGTGACGTTTTTGCCGCATTTGTTCCAATCACCGTTGAGCTCAGTGACAAAATAAAACTATTCTGAAAACACGCCACTGTCGTGTATGATTCTGTAACGGCGTCATTGAAAAACTGCTTCCGCGTTTCGGACACTTCCTCCAATCATCGTCCATTGACCCCCAGAGAGGCCGAGCTTCCCTGGAAGTGACGTTTTTGCCGCGTTTGTTCCAATCACCGTTGAGCTCAGTGGAAAGTAGACTATTCTGTGTTGTACCTATCGCACAGTTCCTCCAATCATAGTCCATTGACCCCCAGAGAAGCCGAGCTTCCCTGGAAGTGACGTTTTTGCCGCATTTGTTCCAATCACCGTTGAGCTCAGTGACAAAAAAAACTATTCTGAGAAGGCATAGCTGTCGTGTATGATTCTGTAACGGCGTCGATGAAAAACTGCTTCCGCGTTTCGGACACTTCCTCCAATCATCGTCCATCGACCCCCAGAGAAGCCGAGCTTCCCTGGAAGTGATGTTTTTGCCGCATTTGTTCCAATCACTGTTGAGCTCAGTGATAAAAAAAACTATTCTGTGTTGTACCTATCGGACAGTTCCTCCAATCATCGTCCATTGACCCCCAGAGAAGCCGAGCTTCCCTGGAAGTGATGTTTTTGCCGCATTTGTTCCAATCACCAATGAGCTCAGTGATTTAAAAAAAAAAAAAAAAACAATTCTGAGAAGGCGCCACTGTTGTGTATGTTTCTGCAACGGCATCAATGAAAAACTGCTTCCGCCTATCGGACAGTTCCTCCAATCATCGTCCTTTGACCCCCAGAGAAGCCGAGCTTCCCTGGAAGTGACGTTTTTGCCGCATTTTTTCCAATTCCTATTCTCTGTCGACCCATACCACATTTTAGAGGAAGCTGAGCTTCTCTTGGCATCTTAGAGCAATCGTCACTGGACTGTACCAAACAACACTCGCTTGTTCGTCCATCAGGTTGATGATGACCATGGCGTTTTATGGGTTTTGGTGGGTGTGCAGATGGCACAGGATCTTCTCCTGCTCGCACTGAGGACCACATCTTCCTGGACTGTTCTTCTCCAGGCAGCTCGGTCCTGGTCTAGATGTTCCCAGTGTTTGAGGTTGATATCAAAGCTCTTCAAAGAAGACTTCAGAGTGTCCTTGCAGTGCTTTTTTGGGTCCACCATATTTCAGTTTGGCCAAAGAAGACTTGTTTTGGTTTCATTCTGGTCACATGGCCAAGTCCATCTAAGCTGTGCCTTTGCAAGCAGGGTGTGGATGCATTTTTGGGCATTATTGGACCTTCTGAGGACTTCTGTCCTGACACTTGATCCTCAGGTGGAGGTGGTCCAGCTTCCTGACGCTATCAGACCGTCCAGGTCTCGCTCACGTACAGAAGGGTTGGTATTACCAGTCACGCAGACGTCCAAGTACTTCCCAAATAGGAGAACTTCTTCTTTTGGTTGTAGATAAAAGTAGTCTTGTGTTTTTGTCTTTTTCTCTCCTGCAGAGTGCTCTAACATGTTTTTTTCCGTTATCTGTGGACGCTTATATTTACTTTTCTCGCTGAACTGACTAATTATTAGAGAAATGTTGACAAAAAAAAACAGCTTTCCAGATGGTTTCCCTTGGCAACGTATTTAATTGAAAACTAAACAACCCAAAAAGAGATTAAATGAATTACAGAGAAGCAACAAATCCTTACAGTGGAGAAGCTGGAACCGAACGATTTTGCTGATAAGTCAAATAGCTCAGCCAAATAATTAATCAATAAATACCGAGCCCCTTTTTTTACTGGTTTCTGTTAGAGACTAACAACTCCTCTCCTCTCTAACAGATGGCGTCAGCCAGAGATTCGGGTACGAGCGCGGACCAGAAGGATGCGGCCGACCAGAACTTTGACTACATGTTCAAGCTGCTGATCATCGGCAACAGCAGCGTGGGCAAGACCTCCTTCCTGTTCCGCTACGCCGACAACTCCTTCACTTCAGCCTTCGTCAGCACAGTGGGCATCGATTTCAAAGTGAAAACCATCTACAGGAACGAGAAGAGGGTCAAGCTGCAGATCTGGGTGAGAAGCAGCACATGGCCGAGTAGAATCCGCACACTGATTTAATCACTTCTTACAGGAAAGTCAAGGCAATACAAATATGAATTAGCATCCATATTCAGACCTTTTAGTAGCCGAAAAACTTTCAGAGAATGAAAGATAAACTCTTTTTATCGCTAAAATAAGAACACAAGGTCTTTGTCTTTGTCTTGTAGTGAAAAGAATCTCAGAAAAACTCCCACGGATGATAAAGACTAAGGCAGACTGAGATATTTGTTCAGTGCAAACAAACAGAGTTACAGTCTGACCTCATTTAACTCCAGTTAACAAGACTGAAAAACCTGATTTCTATAGTTTTACATATACTTAAAGGCACCATATGTAAGAATGTGGCCGAAAACAGTTACTACATTCAAATTCAAAACACAGAGGTCTTTTTAGGTGTCATTTTCTGACGTAACTGACAACCCGTGGTTGCTCGGCAGCTGAGACTCTACTGGCTGCAATTACTGGTAGAATTTGAATGTAGTAACTGTTTTTGGCCACATTCTTACATACGGCGCCTTTAAACACGGTTAAGAGTCATTTTGAGCTCCTGTGGAAAATCTCTCCACGCTGCACAGCACAAATAAAAGAGTTCAGCCTTTAAAACGCTGCAGTCTCTTTATTTAACGTCGGCTGTGTGATGTAGTGCAGGCACTTTTAACGCGTCTGGCACAGGAGAGCTTTAAAAAAGAGCCCGGCTTCACCTGAAGGCGATGATTTTGAAAGCTTTTATTACACAAACGCACAGACACACACACACACAGACTGAGTGTTTAGCCTCACCTCTGACTGTACATGCTGCTGCCTGTCACGTCTGCGGCGCACACTCATTTCTCACCGGCGCGGCGTTAACGACAGTCGATGTTGTAACGTCGTTCCCCGGACGGCAGCAGCAGCAGCCTTCATGAAAGATGCATGTGCTTACGGCGCAGTCTGACTCCCAGGACCCATCTGTTACTGAACGTATATTAAAATAACACTTCTTCTTCTTCTTCCTTTCCTTTTTAAGTTTAATGCTTTAGCAGATGATACACTTGCTTAATTTTACAAGAGGAAGGCGCCAAGTCCAAGTTAAGTGTTATTGGCTGCTGTGCAACTTGAATGGGTTTCATGGGGGGCATTAAAACAAGTACAAGTGGTTTTATAACAACAGTGCTGCACCAACACCGAGACGCTGATAACCTCTCGTACTCGTACACTTCCTTACTGACGACATTTTTTTTAAATCGGGAAAAGCACATTTGAGCCTTTCAGATGTCAAAGTCGATGCAACTTTAATGCGCGTGCAACATCATTAGCATTTAATGTCCCATAACCATACATAAAGAGCATAAAGAAGAAACAGCATCACCGCACTATTATATTTGTCCCTTGGGGCTGAGCAGAAAACACACACACACACACACATTCTTGTACTTGCTGCATACTGAGGACTGGGTTGCTGACAAAGTGAGGACCAGCATTTCCACTTTATAAATCAACACAATAACAAATATCTACTTCATGAATGGCATCTATATAGAACTACTAGTTGCAGTACCATAAAATGTCTGCAGGTGGAGCCCCAGAGCAAAAACGGCTGGAAAACTTTTTCGATTTTTTTAAATGTTTGGTCTAAAATTTGACAAAAACATCATACTATACTATGTCATCCAAAATTTGAAAAGAAAAATTTGACCCAACATTTTTCGATTTTTTTTAATTGTTGGTCCAAAATTTGACAAAAAAATTTGATCCAAAATTCGACAAAAAAATTTGACACAAAATTTGATCCAAAATTTGACAAAAAAAATTGGTCCAAAATTTGACAAAAAAAAATTGGTAAATTTTGACAAAAAAATGTGGTCCAAAATTTTACAAAAAAAAAATTGGTCCAAAATTTGATCCAAAATTTGACAAAAAAAATTTGGTAAATTTTGACAAAAAAAAATTGGTCCAAAATTTGACAAAAAAATTTGATCCAAAATTTGACAAAAAAATTTGGTCCAAAATTTGACAAAAAAAATTTGGTAAATTTTGACAAAAAAATGTGGTCCAAAATTTGACAAAAAAAAATTGGTCCAAAATTTGACAAAAAAAATTGGTCCAAAATTTGACAAAAACATCATACCCTCACTGGTCCTCAGTATGCCGCAAGTACAAGAACACACACACACACACACACACACACCCTGGTGTATTTACAGGGCGTGGCAGCGTCAGCAGCAAATGTGCAAAGAGAGTTCATTAAACACCTCTGCGTCTCAGGACAGCAGGGCCGGCCCTAGCATCCATGGGGCCCTAAGCAAAATGTGATTTTGGGGCCCTCTGTTACTGTCAATAATAATGATTACTGATCACTCACACACCCACTATACTAAAGGTATTCTACTTATTCTACTACTGTCACGAATACGAATACACTCCCCCTACTGGCGATACAGAGAATCAATACATAAAACCATAAATAAAATATTAAGATATTAAGGTCTGAAAATATAAAACATTTCACAATCTTCAGGGGGGATTCAAAATACACTCCTGTAATACAAATATTTGACTTTTATATGTAAAAAACACAGCATTAAATAAAATAAATATCAAAAAAATATTTAAATAATAATGTAAATCAACAGAGGCACCTGGAACAAGGTCAGAAAACTGATTTATAAATAAAATATAAAGTTAAATAATCACATCTGACAACTATGTAAAAACTGTCAAAAAGCTTTGGTAAGCAACAGCAACCCAAACTTTATTTTCTTTTTTGAGTTAATTGCTCTTGGGGGCCCTCTGGTGGTCACTTGGCCCTAAGCAGCGGCTGCGTTCGCTTTTGCCTAGGGCCCGGCCCTGCAGAACAGCCATGTTTTCTTTTTCATTTAATTCCCAAACAAATGAAACAATTGCCTTAAATAAGCGCTTTTAAGTTGCAATTCCTTATTTCTCGTCCGCCAGTCGTCATCAGGTGACTTCATCTGTGTGTTTTGCAGGACACGGCCGGACAGGAGCGTTACCGCACCATCACCACCGCGTATTACCGAGGAGCCATGGGATTCCTGCTCATGTACGACATCACCAGCCAAGAGTCGTTCTGCGCCGTTCAGGACTGGTGAGCACAGCTGTGAATGTGTGTGTGTCGTCGCTGTAGATATCAGGGTCTCTGCGGGTTTCAACAAGTCAAATTTAAGACTTTTTAAGACTTTTTTAAAGACCATAATGAACAAAATTTAAGACCCATTTCAAATCCATACTGGCAAAAAAGTACAAAAGACATGAAGGAAAATTGGAGCCCAGCACGCTAGCTAGTGGCGCTCGAGTGTTGTAGTTATGTCATCGCATCCTCAAAAATCGAAACATTTCAAAGCGAGACTGAAGTTAATGCATGTTTTAAATAAAAGTAACGATTTTTAAGACCTTTCAAGATTGTATTTAAGACCTTTAATGAGATTTTAAGACATTTTAAGGCCTTAAATTCAAATTATTGGATTTAAGACTTTTTAAGACCCCGCGGATACCCTGTAGATATGAAGATAAAGACGTTAATAATCTATTGAGTTATTAGTTTAGTTTAGTTTAGGGATTAGTAGAGTTGTAAAACTAGAATAATATTAATGATAATAGTCATTTTTAAGTGCTCAACAAGTGCATTATTCTATCTAATAAAAAGCAACAACCTTCCAGTGCAGTACAATTAAAAACCAGTGAAGAAAATCTAGATAAAAGTGTGTTTTTTAAGTGAAATTTATGGCGTTTTTTCCTCGGCTCGACGGTTTTTATGGCTTTCCATTACTGTAGCTCCTCCTCAAAGTGGGCGGAGTCACAGCGCGGCTGCATGAAAATGCCGCGACATGTTAACGCGTGGATAGAAAAGAAGATATTCATATAAAGAGTAAGTTGAGCATGAATCTGTACCTTAAAGGCGCCATATGTAAGAATGTGGCCAAAAACGGTTACTACACCCAAATTCAAAACACCGAGGTCTATTTAGGTTTGGTTTTCTGACGTAACTGGCAACCCGTGGTTGCTCGGTAGCTTGGACTCTACCGACTGCAATGATTGGTAGACGGCAGTAGGTGGCGCCACACACAATATTTTTTTTAATGTAAAAATATTTTGTCTGTACTGTTGTTGTTGGTGAGTTCAGTTTGTTATATGAACATTATTCCTGAGTCTCTGTGACATATTAGGAGGATTTAACGGCCATTTATCACATAACGCACCTTTATCCTTTCACGTGGTACCGTAGTATAGCAAAATTAGCTTTTTATTGACGTTTTAAAGACGAGAGAGCGGCTACAAAGAACACGTACCTGTGGTGTCGCCGTTTCCCAGGGCGACTCAGATCAAGACGTACTCGTGGGACAACGCTCAGGTCGTGCTGGTCGGCAACAAGCTGGACTTACAGGAGGACAGACAGGTGCCGACCGAGGACGCCCAGAGACTGGCTACAGAGCTGGGTTAGCATCTGCACACACACACACACACAAACACGTGGATGATTATAGCCGTACGTCGCTCTTTGTTTTACCGTCTCTGCCTCCTCAGGCTTCCAGTTCTTCGAGGCCAGCGCCAAAGACAGCATCAACGTCAAGGACGTCTTTGAGAAGCTGGTGGACATCATCTGCGACAAGATGAGCGACAGCGTCAACGGCGACGCCGCCGCCGCCGCCGCCACCGCCAAGGGGGAGGGGCTGAAGGACGCCACGCCCGACCAGAGCGGCTGCTCGTGCTGAGAGCTGACGGCGATGCAAAATCATTGACTCTCTCACACACACACACACACACACGATTAATTGCCAAAAAAACCTGTCATTGTGAAGTTACTGCAACACGAATGCTTGATTCTCCTCGTTTCTGTCGGCGTCTCCAGTGCTTCCTCGTGGTTTGAGTGCGACTGTTACAGAGGTGCCTTCTGCCCCCCCCCCCACACACCCCCCACCCCCCACCCCCCAGGTGAGTGAGTGAACGAGTGAGTGAATGAACGAGTGAACACCTGCTGCAGAGGAGGAAGGACGTGCACAAAAAGGGCATGAACCAAAAATCAGCATGGCATGACAATCGCTGCGATTGACAATAGTGTCTTGCTGCCCCCTTGTGGGCGCCACGTAGAAACGCTTCACCCTGACTGACTAACTCTGACCCACACTTCACCGTGACAGTTACATCAGTTTATACATGGTAATATAATGAAAGGTCCTGGTCTCTGTGTTTGAATCAGTGTTTTAGAGGGATGATGTTGTTGTTTTACTTTAATTTATACTTTTTTTTTGTACATTTTTTTTTTCATTTTGTCACTCTATAAAAGTTTAAATTAAAAAGACTTGGATCAATTACGCGTGCCGTTGGTTTTCATTGACGTCGGTGATTAATCACCATAAATTATTCATTTTATTCCCAAAGAGGTTTTTTCTTTTTTTTTTTCCTATCTAATAGCAAATGAAATATTCAGCGCAGTTTATATTTATGTTCAACTGTTCAATTAATTCATTCTTTTGTGTTTGTGTTTGTGTTTGTTTTTATCATCACAATTTTATTCTCATCGTGGGCCGTTTGGAAACTTCGGTGTCGTAAAAAGTTTCTATTTTTGAAGGGACTTTGGACGCGGGAAACGTCACGTTCTCTGAAAACAAGGTCAGCGACGTCAGGTATGAACTCCCTTTTTCCCCTGTGTGTGTGTGTGTGTGTGTGTGTGTGTGTGTGTGTGTGTGTGTGAAGATAAAAGGGCATGCGAGAGCCTCGCTGAACACACACTCCTGATCGATCAGACCTCGGACGGACGTCACCGCAGCACAGGTACGATCCTCGTGGGTTTTTAACACCATTTTTTTTCAATTAAAAATACTACGAAATAGGAATTAACGTCATTTAAATTCGATTTATAGCAAATAATTAAACTTTTAATTATGATCCAGCGACACAATGTTCTCCCTGTATGAGTTCATACAGGAAAGCAGAGTTATTTTGTTATCAGAGATTTGTCTTTTAATGTAAAATAAAACTTTTAACAGTTTAGTATAACTGCTAATAACACACTGAATAAACTGAGTATTGTTCATATTTTCTTTAACATCATTATACAGCTGACTTTAAAGTTGTGGCTCATCCTGAGCGACTTTAAACATGTGATGTAATGGGTTAAATTCAAGTAAAATAAGTTCTATTCAGACAAACATCATGAAAGGATTTGCTGAATATATATATATATATATATATATATGTATGTATATACATATATATATTTTACGGCCTTCTGGAAACTGAGGTAACTGTTGCCAAGTAGGCCCTGATGTCTGTTATCATCAAAGCTGCAATAAGGAAGAAAAAGATCAATAACTATAAAACTGACCTGTGAGATGGAAATAAAGTTGAGGTGTGTGTGTGTGTGTGTTCTTGTACTTGCGGCATACTGAGGACCAGTGCGGGGTTTTTTAACCAACAAAGTGAGGTCATTTTTACAAAATGAGGACATTTTGACTTTGTTTTCATTGAAAAAAATCACTTCCTGAGGTTGTAAACATGCTATACTATATGTTTTTTAACACAGCTCCTCAATTTGGTACAAAACCCAGCCATTTTCTAGCCCTGGTGTTTCACACATGTTTTGCTCTGGGGCTCCACCTGCAGACATTTAATTGTACTGCACCCAGTAGTTCTTTATAGATTCATGAAGCGTATTAAGTGTCTATTTTACAGTGTATTTAGCAGTTTTTTTAAGAGTTTATTTTCCGGGTATTTACATTTTATTTTTCAATGTATTTTACAGTTTATGTACTGTGTATTTACAGTCTATTTTACAGTGTATATACCATTTTTTTTTTACAGTTTATTTACCGTGTATTTACCATTCATTGTTCAGTGTATTTTACAGTTTATTTACCATGTGTTTACAGTCTATTTTACAGTGTATTTACCGTTTTTTTTACAGTTCATTTTCCGTTTATTTACCATGTACAGTGTATATACCTTTTTTTTTTTTTACAGTTTATTTACCGGGTATTTACAGTTTATTTTTCAGTGTATTTTACAGTTTATTTACCGTGTATTTACAGTGTATTTACCGTGTATTTACCGTGTATTTACAGTCTATTTTATACTGTATTTAAAGTGTATTGTCACTCTCAAACTGTTCATGAGTCCAGTGAAGATATTTGTAATTGTGTTGCAATTTACAAAGTGGAAATGCTGGTCCTCTACTTTGTCAGCACTACCCGGTCCTCAGTATGCGGCAAGTACAAGAATGTGTGTGTGTGTGCGTGCGTGCGTGCGCGTGTGTGTGTGTGTGTGTTTTATGGTTGTGAGCTCATGGCTTTACTATCAATGATAAACTCATCACAGCACACACACACACACACACTCTTATAGACTGTAGAGCAGATATACCTCATACACACACACAGACAAAGACGTATTTTATGTCTTTTTCACAGAGATAACAGAGCGTACAATCAATGCTATAATAAAACACACGCAAACAGCTTTACGTTGAAGAGAGAGAGAGAGAGAGAGAGAGAGAGCGCGGGTTCACGGCTGCAGGAAGTGAATTAGTTGAATGTATTTCAGATGAGTGTGTGAGCAGTTTGCTGTGGTTAATGTGTAACCAGAGCAAATGCCGTTCAACCCATGTTTGGTGCTTTGTTTGTGGAGAATAAAAAAAGAAATGATGGTGGAACATGATCCATGAGCAATGTTGGACTCATTATACACCTGATTGGTTTCCTGTTGAGCTGAACTAACCGTACACTTTAATTTATTCTTCTTTTTTTTTTTTACAGGAAGAGGAAGAAAAAACAAACCGCCAAGATGTGTTGCTCCGGCTTTCTCAAAATCATGATGTTTGTCTTCAACGGTGGCATCTTTGTGAGTTATTTACTGTAAAATGAGGATTATTTTCTCACAGATGGGAGAAACATTTCACAGAAATGGCCTTTAATAACTTTAACATCAGTTCTGAAACACACAGTGGTAGAGAGTAAAGTATTGTGTACACGTCCAACACGTAGATAAGAGGCTTTATTAACCCTCTGCTTCATATAAAACTATACAACTAGGTGGTGCTTTGTTTAGTTTAGCATAGAGAGAGACTGTAAACAGTGAGAATCTGACATGTGTGAATGTACCAAGACGTCATATCCATGGATGTAGAAAGCTGTAATCTCTCATTCAGTATTTATTCCTAAAATTCAAAAATGGGGTAAATTAAAAAAAAAAAAAAAGGTGGATAGAAAATGTTTAATTGTGGATAGGAAGAAAGTCATTGTGGATAGGAAGAAAGTCATTGTGGATATTGAGAAAGTCATTGTGGATAGGAAGAAAGTCATTGTGGATAGGAAAAATAACATTTTGGAAAGGAGGCAATTCATTGTGGATAGGAAGAATGTCATTGTGGATAGGAAGAAAGTCATTGTGGATAGGAAGAAAGTCATTATGGATAGGAAGAAAGTCATTGTGGATAGGAAGAAAGTCATTATGGATAGGGAGAAAGTCATTCTGGATAGGAAGAAAGTCATTGTGGATAGGAAGAAAGTCATTGTGGATAGGAAGAAAGTCACTGTGGATAGGAAGAATGTCATTGTGGATAGGAAGAATGTCATTGTGGATAGGAAGAAAGTCATTGTGGATAGGAAGAAAGTCATTGTGGATAGGAAGAAAGTCATTTTGGATAGGAAGAAAGTCATTGTGGATAGGAAGAAAGTCGTCGTGGATAGGAAGAATGTCATTGTGGATAGGAAGAATGTCATTGTGGATAGGAAGAAAGTCGTCGTGGATAGGAAGAATGTCATTGTGGATAGGAAGAATGTCATTGTGGATAGGAAGAAAGTCATTGTGGATAGGTAGAATGTCGTTGTGTATAGGAAGAATGTCATTGTGGATAGGAAGAAAGTCATTGTGGATAGGAAGAATGTCATTATGTATAGGAAGAAAGTCATTGTGGATAGGAAGAAAGTCATTGTGGATAGGTAGAATGTCGTTGTGGATGGGAAGAATGTCATTCTGGATAGGAAGAATGTCATTGTGGATAGGAAGAAAGTCGTCGTGGATAGGAAGAATGTCATTGTGGATAGGAAGAATGTCATTGTGGATAGGAAGAAAGTCATTGTGGATAGGAAGAAAGTCATTGTGAATAGGAAGAATGTCATTGTGGATAGGAAGAATGTCATTGTGGATAGGAAGAATGTCATTGTGGATAGGAAGAAAGTCGTCGTGGATAGGAAGAATGTCATTGTGGATAGGAAGAATGTCATTGTGGATAGGTAGAAAGTCATTGTGAATAGGAAGAATGTCATTGTGAATAGGAAGATTGTCATTGTGGATAGGAATAAAGTAATTGTGGATAGGAAGAATGTCATTATGGAAAGAAAGAATGTCATTGTGGATAGGAAGAATGTCATTGTGGATAGGAAGAAAGTCATTGTGGATAGGAAGAAAGTCACCGTGGATAGGAAGAATGTCATTGTGAATAGGAAGAATGTCATTGTGAATAGGAAGATTGTCATTGTGGATAGGAATAAAGTAATTGTGGATAGGAAGAATGTCATTATGGAAAGAAAGAATGTCATTGTGGATAGGAAGAATGTCATTGTGGATAGGAAGAAAGTCATTGTGGATAGGAAGAAAGTCACCGTGGATAGGAAGAATGTCATCTTGGATATTAAGAAAGTCATTGTGGATAGGAAGAATTGAATTACAGATATCTGTAATATATATCCAGTCAAGCTATTAAATGTTAAAACGTCTTGCCGTAGTCTCTACTTACTCACCTGTCTTTCTCTTCCTTCCTCTGCTCATCCTACAGTTGGCAGGTGCAGCCATCATGGGTGTGGGCATATGGGTGAAAGTGGACAGCAACTCTCTGTTTGGTTTACTGGACAAAGTGAATAACGTCCCGCCACAGCTGTCACAGCTGGTCTACGTCAGCTACCTGCTCATCGGCGTGGGCGCCGTGCTGCTGGTCATCGGTTTCCTGGGCTGCTGTGGAGCGATGAGGGAGAGCAGGTGCATGCTGCTGACGGTGAGAGACCTTTGATCGGCCTGGATGGAGACGGTTCTCCGTCGTCCAGGTCATAGTCATCTTCAGTATTTAGCCACTAGACTTGTTTGAGTTAAGGTTGAAGACGTTCTATAGGCTCTTTCTCTCTCAGGTGATCCCGACAACCCTCTTACATATGGGGTGTAAATAAAAGTCACTTTTTTGCACATGTACGACAATATTAGTTAACTTAGAAATGCATTAAGTAGTCAAATCTAAATATTAAACGTTACACCTTAGATTTTGATTTAGCATTTAGATTTAACATTTAGATTTAGCATTTAGCATTTAGCATTTAGCATTTAGATTTAGATTTAACATTTATATTTAGATTAAGACGTAGCATTTAGCATTAAGATTTAGCATTTCGATTTCGATTTAGCATAAAGCTTTGGATTTAGCATTTCGATATAGCATTTCGATTTAGACGTTACACCTTAGATTTTTAGATTTTGATTTAGCATTTAGATTTAACATTTTAGATTAATATTTAGATTTAGCATTTAGATTTAGCATTTAGCATTTATGCTTATATTGAGATTTAGATTTAACATTTAGATTTAGATTTAGCATTTATGCTTATATTGAGATTTAGATTTAACATTTAGATTTAGATTTAACATTTAGATTTAGATTTAGCATTTAGCAAATAGTATTACAGATGTAGAGGAAAGCACGCACATACATAGCAATGATTTGTTATTGATTTATCATTAAATCAGCAGCAGCTGCTCACAGTGACTCTGTGTTTTATTCTGTGTTTTAAAATGAAGCGTTTGAGTGGTGACTGAAGACATTTCCCCTCATTCTCTTTTCCTCTGGCCCTCAGTTCTTCTGCATTGTGCTGATCATCTTCCTGGTTGAAGTTGCTGGAGCTGTGGTGCTGCTCGTCTTCCGCAATGTGGTAAGTGGCTCTTCACTGGAAACAACAACAACAACAACAATGGTGAGATTCAAATATCACATCCATGTTTTTTTTCCTCCTCCTCCTCAGGCTGAGGATCTTCTCAAAGAGCTTGAGGACGACGTAAGAACAAGCCTTCAGGACGAGTATGGAAAGGAAGGTCAGGAGGGTTTGACGTCGCTGTGGAACACCACCATGGAGGAGGTACTGTCATATACTGTCATCTACTGTCATGATGTGTTTGACTGAACTTTTCTCTGGATTTCTCTATGTATAACGGTTTTGTTTGTTTGTTTTTCTAGTTTAAATGCTGTGGATTTAACAACTACACAGACTTCGATGGTTCCCCCTTTAACGACAAAGGTCTCTATCCGACCATGTGCTGCAACGGCACGGAGAAAACGTGTAGCGAATACCACGCGGGAATCTCGGTAAGTTGACTTTATTTTAAACCTTTTTAACTTTAAACTCTTTTTTTGTGAGGATTTCTAAACTAAAACTAAAACTTGCTGTGTTGTTTTTTTTCCTTCCAGAAAGTTGAAGGCTGCTACCACAAACTGCTGGAGTGGATAGAAAGTAATGCTACCATCATCGCAGCGGTCGCTCTTGGAATTGTTGCTCTTGAGGTACATACTATGATATATATATAATAACATATATATATATGAGAAAAGAGCGCAAGAGTTTGAAACATCATAAAAAAAATGTTTTAAAAACAGACTGATATTCAAATACTGGCAGCAAGAATGAAGAATGTGGGTCATGAACAGAGTTAAACTAAACTAAAACTAATGGAAAATGTGCTTAGTTTTCGTCTTTGAAAATTAATTTCACACATAATCCTTTTGGGTTCATATGAAGTGTATTTATTTTTGAATTGTTATATTTGAGACACAATATTATTATTATTATTATTATTATTATTATTACGACCTTTTTGAATCTTGCACCTGGCAAAAATGAACAGAACACTAAAACTAATAAAAACTATACTAAGCATTAAAAAGAAAAG
>NC_139824.1:17737065-17769565 GCF_963457635.1 Microchirus variegatus
GGAGGAGGAGGAGGAGGAGGAGGAGGAGGAGGAGGAGGTGTTTACACTGAGAACATAAAACCATGAGTGCTTTACAGTCAAAGGTGACTGAGACTTTAAAAACACTAAAGAAGTCTTAAAACATCAAATTCTGTGATTATTTGCTGTTGGAATGAAATGATGTGACTGAAAGTTGCTCTTTTTTGAGTTTTTTTTAATTAGCATTCAGATATTTGTCAACATAGAGAGTTTTTATTGCTGTTTTACTTTAAAATTTTCTGGACGTGTAAGGAGAATGAATTCTACTTTATCCAACTTTATTTATTAAACAAACCACAGTAAAGTGACCAAAGTGCTGTACGTAGTAAATAAAACACACAATGAGTAAAAAGTTAAACATGAAATACAATAAAACAACATAAAATAGATTAAGATAATTTAAAGGCGCCATATGTAAGAATGTGGCCGAAAACAGTTACTACATTCAAATTCAAAACACAGAGGTCTTTTTAGGTTTCCGTTTTTTTGACGTAACTGGCAACCCGTGGTCGCTCGGCAGCTGAGACTCTACTGACTGCAATGACTGGTAGACAGTAGGTGGCGCCACATGACGCCAAAACATGATTTGCAGTCTGCAAAATATTGTTTTTAATGCAAATATTTTGTCTGTACTGTTGTTGTTGGTGAGTTCAGTTTGTTATATGAACATTATTCCTGAGTCTCTGTGACATATTAGGAGGATTTTATCATTTATTACATAATGCACCTTTAAATACAGAAAATCTGCAAAAAAAAAAAAAAAAAAAAATTTATTCAGATGAACTTCTTTATCTGAATAAAAGAAAATAGACAAGGCAGTAGACGTAGATGCTACGATTCTGTTTTCTAGGACGGTGAAGGTCAGAATAACGCTGGATTTTAACTATTACAGAGAAATGATGTTATATGAACATTATTCCTGAGTCTCTGTGACATATTAGGAGGATTTTATGGCCAAGTTGATTTAGATTTATTACATAATGCACCTTTAAAGATGATAAAAAACACAAGAAGAACATTACATGGTCTTTGCAGCACAACAAATCTCATTTTGATCCTGGACTTTTGCACAGAACCATTCAATAAACCCATATTTCCCCTTTTTTATTTATTGTGTTCTTTTTAGTTTGTTGGATTCATTTATTGAACGTAAGGATTCACACACACCTGATTCAGCTCATCATCAGGCTTCTGTGGAGCTTTGATAACGAGTGGATCATTAGAATCAGGTGCTGGAGCGAAGGATTACTGAGGAAACAGCGTCCACTTCAGCCACCAGAACTATAAATGAAGGAATATCTGATGGAAGAAAAGCGTGTCCAGAGGCTCACAGTTTATAATTTAGTTTGAGATTCACGTTCTTTTTTTGTTCTCCCCAGTTTAGAAAACTCTGAGATCAGAGAGAAGTTTTTTTTTTTTTTTTTTATGAAGCTAAATAAAGTCTCTCCCGTCCACGACCCCTGCAGATCTAAGGTTGGTGCGACGTCTGCTCGGCTGCCGTGGGAACAGCGACACCTTCTCCTGCGTTTGAAACCCAGGTGAGAACTGGACGTGAGCGCAAACACACACACACACACACACACACACACACACACACACGTGTGTATAAAAGACGGCCTCAGTCACGCTGACAAAGCAACGACAGCAAGGTTACCGTTTGGAACCTTGAACCACCACCATCACCATCACCACCACACAGCTGCTGTTAAAGTAACTTCTTTACGTCGATAAAACCATGTTTTTCCTCCTGCGCTGCTTCTTCTTATCGAGTCTCACGACCGTAGCTTTTGCGTTTCCTCGCGACGCGTTTTTCAAAAGGTCAAGAGCCGATTTCGAATCGTCTGGCAGCAGCGAACCGGACGATTCTTCCCGAGGAACGGTCAAAGTCGTGTCGCTGGAGGACCACGTCGCCGTGGCCCAGTCGGGCCTCTTCAGACGGGGACTGTTCCCCAGGAGACCCACCCCGTCCCTGGGCTCTCGCTCGTCCTTTCCCGCCTTCTTGTCCCGCGGGCGTCCAGGTCCGGCGGCGTCCGCGGCCTCCGAGGCTCCCGTGAGTCCACTGCACCTCCGGCACTTTTCCAACGGCCCCAGTGGAGCCGAGCTGAAGAAGAAACAGGGCGCGCAGATGTGGCAACGAGCCGTGGACAAAGGACGCAAGACGAGCTCGTCCGTGCAGGTGAACCTGAAGGACACCAAACAGTCGTGTACGGCAGTGGCTTTCACTCAGGTAAGACCACAGTCATTGATATGTGGATGTTACTGTCGTTTGATGTTAAGTTCAGTTATTTTTGTTGATTATTTCTCCTCACAGGTTTAAAAAGAATCAAGAATTCTTTATTGTCATTATGCCCGTAACAAATGTTGGTGTGTTAGCTCTCGGCTTCAGAACAGATCTTAAATATACAAGAGATTTGGATAGAACTTCTGAGAAACTGAGAAAGAACCTCTGAGAAACTTAGAAAGAACCTCTAAGAAATGTAGAACTTCTAAGAAACTTAGATAGAACCTCTGAGAAACTTAGAACTTCTGAGAAACTTGGATAGAACTTCTAAAATACGTAGATAGAACTTCTAAGAAACTTAGAACTTCTAAGAAACTTAGAACTTCTAAGAAACTTAGAACTTCTAAGAAACTTGGATAGAACTTCTGATAAACGTAGATGGAACTTCTAAGAAACTTAGATAGAACTTCCGAGAAACTTAGATAGAACTTCTAAGAAACTTTGATAGAACTTTGGAGAAACTTATATAGAACCTCTAAGAAACGTAGAACTTCCAAGAAAACGTAGAACTTCTGAGAAACTTAGACAGAACTTCCGAGAAACTTAGATGGAACTTCTAAGAAACTTCGGAGAAACTTATATAGAACCTCTAAGAAACGTAGAACTTCTAAGAAACGTAGAACTTCTAAGAAACGTAGAACTTCTGAGAAACTTAGACAGAACTTCCGGGAAACTTAGATAGAACTGAGAAACTTAGAACTTCTGAGAAACTTGGATAGAACTTCTAAGAAACTTCGATAGAACTTCGGAGAAACTTATATAGAACCTCTAAGAAACGTAGAACTTCTGAGAAACTTAGATGGAACTGAGAAATTTAGAACTTCTGAGAAACTTGGATAGAACTTCCGAGAAACTTAGATAGAACTTCTAAGAAACTTCGGAGAAACTTGTATAGAACCTCTAAGAAACGTAGAACTTCAGAGAAACTTAGATAGAACTTCTAAGAAACTTAGAACTTCTGAGAAACTTAGGTAGAACTTTTGAGAATCTTAGAACTTCTAAAAAAAACGTAGATAGAACTTCTGAGAAACTTGGATAGAACTTCTAAGAAACTTAGAACTTTTGCGAAACTTAAATAGAACTTCTAAAAAAACGTAGATAGAACTTCTGAGAAATGTGGATAGAACTCCGGAGAAACTTAGATAGAACCTCTAAGAAACTTAGAACTTCTGAGAAACTTGCATGGATAGAACTTCTAAGAAACTTCAATAGCTAGAACAACTTACAAAATGTTATAGATATGTGCAAAATATAAATAGAGAGAAAGGTAGATTGAAAAGCAGAGCGATGGATAGAACAGAACTAGAAAATATCAAAAAAATCAGCAGCAATGAAATTTGAATTGAAGTGGCTCTTGTACGGTGTAGCAGCAGATATTGTTTTAAAGTGCACGACTGTCTTTATGGATTTGTATAATTGTGTAACTGAGACTTGAACTCATTTGTCCACATATTTGTTCATATTTTAAAAAGTTACTCACTGCAGTTTTAGTCTAACCTTGTCGTCTTTATCCACAGCGCGTGACGGCAGACGGCTGCGACGCGGTGACCGTGCACAACAAGCTGTGTTTCGGTCAGTGCAGCTCGCTCTTCGTGCCGTCCGAAGGAGGCTCGGGGGCCCCCCTCCAGCGGGCGCCCTGCTCTCGCTGCGCTCCGTCCCGGGCTCGCACCGCGACTGTGGCCCTGCGCTGTGGAGCCCAGGTCCTGCAGAGGCGAGTCATGGTGGTGGAGGAGTGCAAGTGCGAGACGGGCGGCGAGGAGAGAAACGTCGAGGCCGCGGCTGACGGACGTCTGTGACGGCTTTGAACTCGGCGTCGCTGCCGAGATGTGGACTTTTATTTGTAGTTACACTACTCGCAAAAAGTTAGGGATGTTTGGATTCAGGTGCATTATGTAATAAATCTAAAGCATTGGTTCTCAAAGTGCGGCCCGGGGCCCAATGGCGGCCCGCCAAAACATTTCTGGCGGCCCCGCAATGAATTACAGTTGATAGTTCTAATCCAGGAGCGACTAAGCTTGTTAAATGTTTATTGGACATTACTGGATACAGACCAATAAGTGTAAACTGTACAACTGTATTTACTATGTCATCAAATTTTGGGTGACACAGTATAGTATGACGTTTTTGTCAAATTTCGGCATTTAAATTTTTTTCCCAAAAATGTGGGACGGCATATATGTAATTTTTGTCAAATTTTGGACCAAAATGTTTTTTTTTTTTTTTTAAAAAGTCAAATTTGGGACGGCATGTCATTTTTGTCAAATTTTGGACCAAATTTTTTTTTTCAAATTTGGGACGACATAGTATTGTACAACGTTTATGTCAAATTTTGGACCAATTTGTTTTTTTTGAAAAAAAAATTCCACATTTGGGACGACATAGTATAGTATGACATTTTTGTCAAATTTTGGACCAAAAAAAAAAAAAAAATCACATTTTGGATGACGTACTATAGTATGTCGGTTTTGTCAAATTTTGGACGCCATAGTTATTACAAATGGGATTTCTTTCAGTTTTTTTCTTTTTTTTTTCCTTTGGCGGCCCTCGGTCCAATGTTGGGTTCCTAAATTGGCCCTCAGGTATCAACACTTTGAGAACCCCTGGTTTACACCAAAGAAGGTCCTGACAAGGTGACAAATACAGCATCAAATGTCATGGACCAGACCAGAGGCAGAAGTGTAAACAAAAATACTGGGTATTTACCTGATTTAAAATATTTGCATTATAAATAAATATTTTGCAGACTGCAAATCGTGTTTTGGCGTCATGTGGCGCCACCTACCGCCGTCTACCAATCGTTGCGGTCAGTAGAGTCTCAGCTGCCGAGCAACCACGGGTTGCCAGTCACGTCAAAAAAAAAAGAATTTGTTTTGAATATATTTTGAATTTGAGTGTAGTAACCGTTGTTGGCCACATTCTTACATACGGCGCCTTTAAAATGTCCTGCTTTCGTGCTACAATGTCACTGTAGCGTCGACTTTTCAGAGGGACATTATTGTCAAACATCCCTAACTTTTTGTGAGTATTGTACGCATCTGTGTTTTTGTATCCGAGTCTGAATGTATAATATTCAGAGTGAAATACTTGTTGACAAACTGACCTGTTGTTCTGGTCGTGCACTTTTTTTTTTCCCCTGTTCGTATTTAAACTAAAAAAAGCCGTGCGATCTGTACATTTTGCATCATTAAACATGTCCACATCCCTCCTCCTTTGCCTGCTGTGGTTTTTTGCCAATTAACTGGATTTTTTTTTTTTTTTTTTTTTTTTACAAGTGTAATTTTGCGTTGCATGCAAAGCTGGAGTTAAAAACACGCCTCCACCTCCTCCTCCACCTCCTCCTCCTCTATTGAGCACGAGTGCTCGGCACTGCAGAGCAAACATAATTGTTTCAGCATGGAACCCTGAATTATGTATAGGAACCACCTATTCTCATGGTTCAGGCTCTTTTCAGAGTAGTTGTGGGAATTTTGAACATCATTCACTACAGATGCACTTGAGGGAGAGGGCCATGTGTGATTATGTGTGCATGTGCTTTTTTTTCCTCCCCCACTTCTTCACTTAGGGCCCATAAAACCTATTATTCATTTATTTCCTGGCACCTGGCGCCGCTAAAGTGAACTCATCCCACACATCCTTACATACGTTTCCCAGCGGAGCATAAAGAAGGGGGTTGTTTACGTTGCCTTGGCGTGTTGTCAAAATGACTGTTTAGACGGCCATTTGCATTCACGCGGGGGCTTTTGGGGGGCGACGGTGAAAAGCGCTCGTTCGCACAACGGGAGCGCATTGAGTCCCAGGGATTCCTATTAGCATGTGATTAGCATCTCGGGGGTTGATGGCTATATTTTCCTAGAGATTGATGGGGACAAATATTTGCCCAGGGCTTAACGATGAGGAATCGTGGGGTTTGACGTCGAACAAACACTTGTTTTTTTTCTGAACGTGCAGACGATGGATAGCTGGGTGCGCGCTAACTGCGCTGCCAGAGCCGTTTCTTGCTATATGCGGACTATGCGGCTGCATAGGGCCCCACAGCCACCAGGGGGGCCCCCAAACTGCAAGTTCAGACTCATGTTTTATTACATTTTTGAGAAGTCTTTATTTGCATGTATTGGATGCATTCGTTATGCATATATTTGACAAAAGCATATAAGTTTTCATGGAATAAGTTGCAGAAGCAGCTCAAGCTTCAGGATCTAATAACTATTAACGAATTTTGTTGTCACGAGTTTGAAGTCGGACTCTATCGGAAATTGTGAATGTTTTTAGTCAATCTTATTCTTTTATTTTTATGTTTTACTACTGCACTTAATACTGAACGTGTATTTTGTATTGTGTTTTATGTGTAACTGTGTTCTGCTGCCCATCCTGGCCAGTTCTGATTGTAATCCCAATGAGACTAACCTGGATAAATAAAGGATAAATAAAAAATAAATAAATAAGTGAAAAAGTTAGGAATCTCGAGTTTGAAAAAGATAGGGGCCCCCAAATAGTATCTCGCATAGGGCCCCCCAAACAGCTAGAAACGGCCCTGTGTGCTAGTCTCTGGTCTTTATAAACTTTATAAAGTCGACGCTGCTCTTCCTCCACCTTCTTTTCTTCTTAAAAGAGAGATAAAAGGGGAAGAAAAACCTGCCACAGTGGGAGGAGGAGGAAGAGGAGGAGGAGGAGGAGGGAGCAGTTGTTGATTGAACAAACAAGGTGCACAAGAGAGTGTGCGCCACTTAGCGAGACAGATGTCAGCCCCCTTTGCATTGTGGGAACCCGTCGGAGCACTCCTGCGTCATTAAGGATGGCCTGGTTCCCATGGCGAGAGGAAAGGAAGGAGCGAAAAGGAGCAGGGCCCGCTGCCAAGTTCAGCGCCTCGGGGATCAGATCAGCGTCATGGGGTGCTAAGTGGCCTAGTTAGCGCTTTTAAAAAATGCACAATGAGCTGCCTGCTCTTTGAATGCGCGCGGAGGCCTTTTTACTGTCAGACGTGGAAGTGGTCGGGGAGGCGTGCGATGGGCGGCTCGAACCGTGTCGCTTCGATCAAACACCTTGATTGAAGCGATATGGATATAGCTTCAGCTCAGGATACATGAAGCAGCTCACACGTGGGTCCAGGAGTCTGAAACCGGCTTGGAAACAAATATTCCCATTTTTAACGCCACTTAAGTCTGAGTTAGCGAGCACGCTGCAAGATCCTGTTCACTGCCCGACTCGTGTGAAACTAGCAACCTGAAACTGGGTCACGGGGTTAGTTTTACCTGAAGTATCTCGGAATTACTTGAAATTTACCATCATAATAGTCGACATCGCCCTGAACAAGGATCAGTTGAAATTTTTAGAAACCTCTTAAGGAATAATTTTGATGAATTTTTGAAATTCAGGAAATGATCCATTTGCCCTGATGCACTTTGACAGTGAGCTGACTTTCTTCTCAAAAACAAAAAGTATCTCGGAATGACTTTAAATTTACCATCATAATAGTCGGCATCACCCCGATCAAGAATCCATTGAAATTTTTTAGAAACCTCTTAAGGAATAATTTTAAGGAATTTTTTAAATCAGGATATTATCCATTTGCCCTGATGCACTTTGACAGTGAGCTGAGTTTCTTCTCAAAAACGAAAAGTATCTCGGAATGACTTGAAATTCACGATCATAATAGTCGGCATCGCCCTGAACAAGGATCTGTTGAAAATATTTGCAAACCTCTTAAGGAATCATTTTAATGAATTTTTGTAATTCAGGAAATGATCCATTTGCCCTGATGCACTTTGACAGTGAGCTGACTTTCTGCTCAAAAACGAAAAGTATCCCGGAATTACTTTAAATTTACCATCATAATAGTCGGCATCGCCCTGAACAAGGATCCGTTGACATTTTTTGGAAACCTCTTAAGGAATAATTTTAATGAATTTTTGAAACTCAGGAACTCCACAGATTCCACCTGTCAGTCAGAAGTGAAGACCCCTCGAGGGCAGAGGTCTCAAACTTGCTGATTTCCTGTGACTCACCACTTAACCCTTAGTGCTCACACATTCACCCATGGTAAATTGTCGTGGGAATCATACACACCTCCTTATATGGACATCCTGGGGGTCACATAGATCACATATTCAGGCTTTTTTTTTTTTCATCTTACGTGTTTTATTATTTATTTTAGATAGTCATATAATTGTGCAGACGTCACAAAATAGAGTGTTTTTGTTAATTAAAAAGCCAAGTGAACTTTGAACTGTGGCATATTTCCAAATTTCACTATTTTAATCCGATTTTAAACAGTTTTAGTACGTTTTGCTTAGATGTGTTTGATTGGTTGGTTAAAAAAATATAGAATATAACGCACTCCATATTGCACATTCTTATATCCTCTGTATAAACTGTACGTTTTAACACAGTAAAAGTGGAAAATAACCAGTTATAATAAGTTTTCTGTATGTTTTTTTAATGCATCATAATACTTTAATTTTTGAGGTACATATTGTTCCATATCAACAAGTAAATTCTGTGAAATGTCATCAAAAAATATTGTTATTGCAATATCAGAATATGGTGCTTTTCAATATTATAATATAATAATAAATATAGTTTTTTATATATATAGTTTTTTTTTAATAGTTTTTTTTATATTACAGCTGCCGAGCAACCACGGGTTGCCGGTTACGTCAAAAAACGAAACCTAAAAGACCTCGGTATTTTTGAATTTGAATGTAGTAACCGTTTTTGGCCACATTCGTACATATGGCGCCTTTAACTAAAGTAAGTAATCCAGAAGAGCCAATAACTGCATGAGTGAGAACATTCACACACTGAACTCGCCTCAGAACCTTTAGATCTGGCCTCTGCAGATGAAAAATGAAGACATACGCCAGCGGGAATATTGTGAAACAAACACCGTGACCTGCTAAATCATAGACCAGATAGAGATTATCACCTGAATCACCCCCCCCCCCCCTCCTCTGCAGTGCATGTCAGGCTGTAGGTGTGATGGTGTCTGGACCACCGCTAACATTTACTTCCCCACTGATCTGAGTGAGAGTGTGGTGCAGGCTCAGTCTGTGGCATTGGTGTGGAGCAGCTGGTCAGAGCTGGCTGTGCAGGAGATGATGGTGCCCCGGGCTAAAGCCTGCCAGCCTACTGCTGCCACTGTGCCAGGCTGCCAGCCCTCACCACCACCACCACCACCACCAGCATCCAGCCTGCCAGGCTGTGTCTGCTGGGTGCAGAGAAGGACAGAGAAAAGGTGCAGCCTGCAGATTTAAACAACACCAGAGTTTGTCGCCGGATTATTCTGCAGTTGTGGTTTCTGCCTCCCTCTTCTGTTCAGAGTAACTTATCAAAGTTTAGAGATGTTGCTAAATGTGTGTTTTCAAGTGTTCCAGATGTGAATCGATCTCAGAAATCGAAATTCAGGAAATGATCCATTTGCCCTGATGCACTTTGACAGTGAGCTGAGTTTCTTCTATAAAACGAAAAGTATCTCGGAATGACTTGAAATTTACCATCATAATAGTCGGCATCGCCCTGAACAAGGATCCATTGAAATTTTTTAGAAACCTCTTAAGGAATCATTTTAATGATTTCTTGAAATCAGGATATTATCCATTTTCCCTGATGCACTTTGACAGTGAGCTGTTTCTTCTAAAAAAAAAAGTATCTCAGAATAACTTGAAATTCACCATCATAATAGTTGGCATCGTCCTGAACAAGAATCCATTGAAACTATTTGCAAAGCTCTTAAGGAATAATTTTAATGAATTTTTGAAATCAGGATATTATCCATTTGCCCTGATGCACTTTGACAGTGAGCTGACTTTCTTCTCAAAAACAAAAAGTATCTCGGAATGACTTGAAATTTATCATCATAATAGTCGACATCGCCCTGAACAAGGATCCGTTGAAAATATTTGAAAACCTCTTAAGGAATATTTTTAATGAATTTTTGAAATCAGGATATTATCCATTTTCCCTGATGCACTTTGACAATGAGCTGTTTCTTCTCAAAAACAAAAAGTATCTCGGAATGACTTTAAATTTACCACCATAATAGTCGGCATCGCCCTGAACGAGGATCTGTTGAAAATATTTGCAAACCTCTTTAGAAATAATTTTAATGAATTTTTGAAATTCAGGAAATGATCCATTTGCCCTGATGCACTTTGACAGTGAGCTGACTTTCTTCTCAAAAACAAAAAGTATCTCGGAATGACTTGAAATTTACCACCATAATAGTCGGCATCGCCCTGAACAAGGATCTGTTGAAATTTTTTGCAAACCTCTTAAGGAATAATTTGTATGAATTTTTGAAATTTATTGTGAGTGACCCCAAATGTTTGAACAATAGTAATGACAATAAAGACTCTATCATTATTGTATGATTGTGTGACTGTGTAAAGCCACTTAGTCACAGGGATTTATATATTTTTTTAACCACAAACACAGTCTGACTTGTTAAGACTCGACTCGATGCGCAACGCGTTTTCCTGTAAAACAATAAGTGGTGTCATTGCTGTCAATGACCACTTGTTTTCAGGAGAAACCGCTCTGCTTGTAAACAGTCTGAGCTCGTGTTGTTATGACAGAGCCCATCATCCTGAAGTGGTACAACAATTAGCGCTCGGCACAGCGGGGAACGCCGGCGATATTATTACGCCGCGAAAGCTCCATAAACCACCGAAGTTCAGATTTATTATTTATTATTATTTTTTACTGCGGTAAAAATCCGTCTTATAACCGTGAACCATTTGGCATCAGATCGCGATGTGAATATCTGATGTATTTGTTTGCCTCAGAGTGGCAGCATTAGTGCGGCTGAGTGTGGAGATGTTAGAAAACCCTCTGCTAAAGTGTGATGATGATGATGATGATGATGTGGCAGGTGCGGTCCTGCGTGCCGTGCAGGTGATGTCTCTCATGGTCACTTAGCTAATGATTCCAATTAAAGTAATTAAGAGCTGGCACAGTGAAACCTGCCCCCCTTCCTCCCTCCTCCCTCCTCCCTCCTCCACTCCCCGAGCTTCCTCTTCATCAGCACACATCAGTGCCCACCTCGCACCACTACATGCCATCATCATCATCGTCCGCCGCCTGCTCCTGATCCAGGCCTTTAACAGAAACACCACGCCGCCGCCGCCGCCACCGCCGCAGCCGCCGCCGCCCTAAAATCAGCTTAAACGCTGCACTCCAGAAACACTTCAGAGACCCTCAGAGCGACTTATTGTCACAGAGACGGCCATGGAAGAGGGAAGCGTGAAGGCCGCGGTCCAGGAGGAGGAGGAGGAGGAGGAGGAGGAGGAAGACGAGGAGGATCCAACGCCAGGTTCTAACGAGGGAAGAGATAATTGTTTTGTTTTGTTAGGAGTTCCTTCTCCGGGCGTGGAGGGAGCAGAGACGACAGGCCACACATGGTTTCTGGATGAAGTGGGTGAAAGGGAGGGGGAAGTGGAAGTTAAGTGGAGGAAAAAAAAACATCACATGAAACTACGGTGGCCCTGAGACGCAAATCACAAACGCAAATCACAAAACACAAACGCAAATCAAAAAACACAAAAACATTAACTCAACACATGGAACGGCAGCTCTACCAAGTGAGCTAAAGTGAGTTAATGTTTTTGTGTTTTCTGCTTTTGTGTTTGCGTTGTGAGTTAATGTTTTTGTGTTTTCTGCTTTTGTGTTTGCGTTGTGAGTTAATGTTTTTGTTTTTTCCTCTTTGTGTTTGCGTTGCGAGTTAATGTTTTTGTTTTCTGCTTCTGTGTTTGCGTTGTGAGTTAATGTTTTTGTTTTTTCCTCTTTGTGTTTGCGTTGAGTTAATGTTTTCGTGTTTTCTGCATTTGTGTTTGCGTTGTGAGTTAATGTTTTCTGCTTTTGTGTTTGCGTTGTGTTAATGTTTGTGTTTTCTGCTTTTGTGTTTGCGTTGTGAGTTAATGTTTTCGTGTTTTCTGCATTTGTGTTTGCGTTGTGAGTTAATGTTTTCGTGTTTTCTGCATTTGTGTTTGCATTGTGTTAATGTTTTTGCGTTTTCTGCTTTTGTGTTTGCGTTGTGAGTTAATATTTTGTGTTTTCTGCTTTTGTGTTTGTGTTATGTGATTTGTGTTTGCGTTGTGAGTTAATGTTTTTGTGTTTTCTGCTTTTATGTTTGCGTTGTGAGTTAATGTTTTCGTGTTTTCTGCTTTTGTGTTTGCGTTGTGAGTTGATGTTTTCGTGTTTTCTGCTTTTGTGTTTGCGTTGTGTGATTTGTGTTTCCGTTTTGAGTTAATGTTTTTGTGTTTTTTGATTTGCGTTTGTGTTTTTTGATTTGCGTTTGTGTTTTGCACCTCAGGGCCACCGTATGAAACCGCCGATTACAACCCTGCACAATAGGTTTTCTGCACAAATTCAATGTCAAAGCGTACACTACCGTTCAAAAGTTTGCGTTCAAAAGCTAAAGTGGTAAACGACTATTCTAGCTGCAAACGTCTGTTTTTTAATAGAATATGTACATGTGTGTATAGAGGCCCATTTCCAGTGTTCTAATGGTACATTGTGTTTGCTAATGGCGTCAGAAGACTATTGGATGATTAGAAAACCCTTGTTCAATGATGTTAGCACAGCTGAAAACAGCTTTATTTTGAATAAAAATCATTATTTCTAATCTTGTCAATGTCTTGACTATATTTTCTATTCATTTTGCAACTCTTTTGATGAATAAAAGTCTGACTTTTAATGCAAAAACACAACAAAAATTGCACAGGTGAGGCCAAACGTGTGAACGATAGTCTACATTAATCACCACGGAGTATATTTTAATATCACACTCCTCACATTCCAGCAGTGGGAACGACCTCAGCGTGAGCTAACACCTGGAGACGTAGCGTTTGGATACCAGGCCTCGGTCAGATTCATCAAAATTTACGATTTTGGGGGAGAAAAAAAACCCACATATGAATCTTGGTGTTCTTTCAACACTTTGGATTCCCAGACTGACAGACGATGAGTCGGGATTTATAGCGCGGCCGTGGCAGAACAAACCTCTCTTTTTCCAGGGATTTCATCACATTTTTCTGTGAGAAGAAGAAGAAGAAGAAGAAGAAGAAGAAGAAAAAGGACTTTGATGTGAACCTGTCGGCGTTCACCTCTCCACGTGTGCTTCTCCACCACACCGCTGACCTTTTATTTTATTAGCTTACACACCGGTTTTCCAACTCTGCATCTGGTGACGTTCGGGACAGATTTTCACAGTGTGAGCTGAGAGCAGAATTTCCTTCCTCCGCCGTCGTCAAAAAAAATTACAGCTGAGCACACTTCTGGTTTCTCTGGCGACGGCAAGCGGTAGCGTCGAGGCGAATTATCCTGGCGGACGGTCACTCTGAGCCAGGCTGGTGAATCACCTCCAGGAGCCTGTCATCACTTTCATGAAGATAAATGGTATCATTACACAGTTGTGATCTGGAATCCGCTCGACGTCGCTCGCTAACTTTTTTTTTTTTTTAATTTGCAGATCGTCTTAAATCGCGACGATCGCGCGGACGAACTCGAAACGCGATCGGCGCCGAAACGCGCGAGTCGCTCCGCCGCCAGCGTCGTAAAATACGTGTCCGCAAACGGTCGTCCTCGAAGTGGGCAGAGGAGGAAGACGTTCGTGCCAGTGTGTGAAAGAGAGAGAGAGACAGATAGGATGCTGGGTAAATTTCGGGGGGGGGCGATGCACCAGTGTTCAACAGAGATAGGCCAAGAGTGTGTGTGTGTGTGTGTGTGTGTGTGTGGTGATGGTGGGGTACAGAGGAAGTGGGGGTGCAGGTGGCATGGATCTGGCTCAGGCCCTGGCCCTCTGTCCCCTGGCAGTGCCAGGCTCCATCTGTCATCAGCAGGAACATCTGCAGCCCAAGGTGCCCTTGTCACCCAGCGTTAGAGTAACGAGTTTGGCGTTTCCATTAGTCCAGGGCCCCGTCCCCCCCCCCACACACACCGCCCCAACACCCCCGCCTGCTCGCCCGCCTGCACAGCCCTGGCTCGCCAAAACTATGGCATTTTGGGTTTGAGTGCGTGTGTGCGAGTGTGTGGCTAGATATGAAATGAAGAAAGCGGGAGAATGGGGGGAGCGAACTGGGGGTAACTGGATTTGTTTGTGTGTTTTCGTGTGTGTGTGTGTGTTCTTGTACTTGAGGCATACTGAGGACCAGTGAGGGTTTTTAACCAACAAAGTGAGGTCATTTTTACGGCGTGAGGACATTTTTACGGCGTGAGGACATTTTGGCCAGTCCTCACTTTGTTTTAATTGAAATCACTGCCTTAGGTTGCTATAACATGCTATACTCCATTTTTCCAAAAAAAATCTAATTTTGGATGACATAGTATGACTTTTTTGTCAAATTTTGGACCAAAATTTCTTTTTAAATTTTTTTTTTCAAATTTTGGACAACATAGTTTAGTATGTTTTTGTCAAATTTTGGACCAAAAATTTTGCGTCATTTTTTTTTTAATATAATTTTCGAACAATTTTTTTTTTCAAATTTTCGACCAAATTTTTTTTTTCAAATTTTCGACCAAAATGTTTTTTTCAAATTTTCGACCAATTTTTTTTTTCAAATTTTAGACCAAATTTTTTTTTTCCAAATTTTTGAACATTTATTTTTTTTCAAATTTTAGACCAAATTTTTTTTCTCAAAATTTAGACAAAAATTTTTTTTTCAAATTTTCGAACAATTTTTTTTTTCAAATTTTAGACCAAAATTGTTTTTCAAATTTTAGACCAACATGTTTTTTTCAAATTTGTATTTCGACTTTTGGACCAAAAATTTTGGGTCAGTTTTTTTTTTCAAATTTTGGACCAAACATTTTGTTCGACTTTTGAATGACATAGTATAGTATGATGTTTTTGTCAAATGTTGGACCAAAAATTTCTTGTCAAAGATTTTGTCAAATGTTGGACCAAAAATTTCTTGTCAAAGATTTTGTCAAATTTTGGACCGAAAAAAACCATGAAGTGTCATTCATGAAGTAGATATTAGTAATTGTGTTGATTTATAAAGTGGAAATGCTGGTCCTCACTTTGTCGGCAAACCAGTCCTCAGTATGCAGCAAGTACAAGAATGTGTGTGTGTGTCGTGTGTGTGTGCCAAAACAACATGGCAGTTCAGAGCGTTGACCCAGCTGGGCTGAGCCTGCATGTCGAGTCATGTCCCCTCCTGATGTGACCATCGTGCCCAGTGCACTCGCATCACACGGCTGCCAGCGGCCCAATCTCTGCTCGCCGTGCCCACATCCACCTCACTCTCTCACTCCTCTATCACTCTTTCTCCCCCCTCCCTCCCTCCCTCCCTCCCCCCCTCCATCTTTCCATCTGCCCACCTCCAGCTCATCTGCCCTCTTACCTCGCCGTGCCCTCTCCCTCTCACCGTACGCCGTCGCCTTCATCGCCTCGGTCCACGTCCTAAAAACCACTTCACTCGCAATTCCATCTTCCTTGTCGTCCACAGACAGATGGTTACCAGCTCCCTCTTTTAATTCCCCCCCCCCCCCCCTCCCTCCCTCCATCCTGTCTTCCATCCCATCCAACTAACTGATCCTCACTGGCACCTGTTTACTTTCGTCTAATTTTAAAAACCAGAATCCCTCTGAGGGGCCTGAACAAAGTTGCATTATTATTATTATTATTATTATTATTATTCCTTAACTTTAACACAAACTAAACTAAAACAAGTGCTGCGCCTTCCGCTTATCGGACGGCTGCTGTTTGCGTTTGCGCCACATGGTGGCTCTAACGAGCAGCAATCTGTCTTAGCATTAATGAAGCGCGCGTTTGGCTGCAATTGTGTCAATTAGCCGGCAGAATACTAATCAGACAAACATGAGCTCATCAGAACGGGAGAAGATTGATTATTATTCCCTCTCTTTCTTTTTCAATTTCTGTATCACATGCAGACGTGCGTCATAAATCAGTTCTGACGACGGCATCTGTGTTTCTCGGCCTGAGGGAAATGAGATAGTACTTCATAATAAATAAATAAAAAAGGACTTTTTTTTTTTAAAGAGTTTGTGACACCTGATCTTCACAAACGTTAATAAATCGTATAATAGCAGAAGAAGCGTCGCAGCGAAGGGGTTTTAATGAGTTAGGATTTGTTTATCCGTCTCTTTACGACTTGGCTCGTCCTACAAAGGTTTTTTCCTCGCCGACTCTTTAAAAAGTGCAGTGGAGACGGAGTAAAGGAGATAAAGAAAAGGGAAGCGACGACTGCTAATCAATAAGATTTTTCCATCCTATTCCCTCCCTCCTCCCTCCTCTTCCTCCTGAGGCCTAGCGGCATTCAAGACGAGCCAAGGCGAGCTTGGCATTGTCGAGCATGCCTTAAAAAGAAACACCTGCGAGGTGGAAGACTTAAAAAAAAAAAAATCCTGCTTTTTCGCAGCTCTTAAAAATGTTGGCAAATGTTCCGTGTTTTTTTTTCTTCTCTGGGAACAAAACAGTAAAAAAAAAAAAGAAAGAGCTCGTCGTGTGCAAGTGAAGACAAAAGAGGATGCTTTTCCACAGAGATAGAGGTGTCATTACACTTGAGACGGTTGCCAGATTTGGACTTATCTTACCCCCACCCGTCCCCCTTCTGCAGCCCCACCCCCACACACGCGTCCTTCTATCTAAACCATCATCATCGTTTACCACTTTATCGTCACATGACGAACGCTATCATAATTTAGCTGTTGACAAAATATGAATTTGCGGCTTTAGAGGGAGTCGACGTGCACGCGGACAAAGATAGAGGAAGCTGAGGATGAGGATGAGGATGAGGATGAGGAGAGTGGAAAAAGAGAGGGAGGAGGTGGTGGTGTGTGTGTGTGTGTGTGTGGGGGGGGGGGGGGGGGTAAATAAAACAGATGGCACTCTTGGCATCCACGTCTCTCTTAAATCTGTTTCTGCTGTTTTTCTCATGTGCACGAGGCTTTAACCCTGTGGTAACCTGTGTCCCAGCTTGACCTCAAACCTCGTGGCTGTATGTAACAAGGCTGCGGAGTGTGTGTGTGTGTGTGTGTGTGTGTGTGTGTGTGTGTGTGTGTGTGTGTGTGTGTGTGTGTGTGTGTGTGTGTGTGTGTGTTTACGCCTGTGTGTGTGTGTGTGTTCATCTCCATGACACACTATATGGAAGCTATTATCACTCATGTCTTACCTTTAAGTTTAATATATTTACGTTCTATTTCGTGCTGAAAAAGGGTCACTTTTATTCATCTTAACTCAAATTATACTCGTCTGCTTTCACATTATTATTATTATTATTATTATTATTATAATAGACACACATTTGTATGAATTGACCCGCAGATATCCAATCCAACTTTATTTATAAAGCACTTTAAAAACAACAACAGATAGAGATAAATAAATAAAGTATACAAACGTGTGACCTAATAGACCTGAGAATAATCAATACAAATGGTGTAGAAAATATAAAAACACAACTAATTAGGTCATACAAAGAGAAAAAATAGGTTTTATGATGCATTTTTAAATCAGCTGAAACTGTGAAGATCATTAAAATTATTCAACTTTTACTTTTATTCTCTAAATTGTTGTCACTGCTTCAACTTGAGTAAATAATCCGTACATTAGGAGCAATTTTGTACACGTGTATTATATTTATATCCTACATGTTTGTGTTTTTCCCCCTCTTATCTTAAAATACTTACTTTAAATTACTTTATTTACATTATACATATGTTACTTTTCAATCTTTAAACTTTTACTCTCTAAATTGTTGTCACTGCTTTAACTTGAGTTAAGAATCTATACATTAGGAGCAATTTTGTGCACATATATTATATTTATATTTTACATTTCAGTGTTTTTTTTCTCAATATGCATTTAAAATCCTTTTTTAATTACTTTATTTACATTTCATATATGTTTCCAACCTTTAAACATTTACTTTTACTCTCTAAATTTTTGCCACTGCTTTAACTTGACTAAAGAATCTGTACATTAGGAGCAATTTTGTGCACATATATTATATTTATAGCTTACATTTAAGTGTTTTTTCCCCTCTAATCTTAAAATACTTACTTTAAATTACTTTATTTACATTATATATATGTTTCCAACCTTTAAACATTTACTTTTACTCTCTAAAGTGTTGCCGCTGCTTTAATTTGAGTAAATAATCTGTACATTAGGAGCAATTTTGTGCACATATATTTATATCTTAGATTTCAGTGTTTTTTGTCTCAATCTGCACTTAAAATGCAATTTTAAATGTACATTTCACATACGTTTCCGACCTTAAACTCAAAGGATGAAGCACTCGCAGGTGTTCTTTGTGTCATTTGTATGTTTTCACTTTTATGATCTTAAGTACAATTAATTTCCCGACCCTGACGTGAACCATTCTTTGCTCTGCTGGAGTTAATAAAGCGTGTAATGTGCCACACATTGTTGACTCTACTTTGTTCGCTGAGTGATTTCCAAATCAACAAAAAATACGTCCAAGTATCATCTTCCTCGTCTTCTTCTTCTTCTTCTTCTTCTTCTTCTCTCTCATCCGTTTATTCACAGCTGCTACAGATCACACATTATTTTCCTTTATTTTCCTCGTCCAGGGATCTGCCTGGAATCATCGCTGATGCTGCTGTCAGCATTTTATTATTCTTTTATAACATATTTGTGTGTGTGTGCGTGTGCGTGCGTGCGTGTGTGTGTATGAACATAGGCAGACTTCACTGAATGCACTTCACTTATATGTGTGGTGGTGGTGGTGATGGTGTGAGCTCATTTGCATAATCTCCCATTTAAAGAGGGATGTGCTGGAAGCCATTGGGGGGCTGATGGGGGGGGGGGGGGGGTACAGGGGGGGCTGTGTACAAAGTGCCCATTGTGCAGTCCCAGGATAGAGAACATGCCCTGTAGGGTTTGGTGTGTGTGTGTGTGTGTAAGAGAGAGTGTGTATGTGTATGTGTTTGTGATTGTTTATCTGTGTGTGTATATGTGTGTGTGTGTGTGTGTGTGTCACACCTGTCAGGACAGCCTGAGGGAAGCAATGAGACCGTGTGTGTGTGTGTGTGTGTGTGTGTGTGTGTGTGTGTGTGTGTGTGTGTGTGTGTGTGTTTGTGCGTGCGTGTGTGTGCGCTTCGACTTGTATTTGTTATCTCTTCAGGACCCAGTTTCCTCGCATATAAACACTGACCTTGTCAGGACCAAGAAGTCCTCATGAGGCCAAAACCTGGTCCTAATGAGAAACTGGTTTAGTTTTAGGACTAAGTTAAGGTTAAGGTCACTAGTTTTGGTTAAAGTTTATGAGTAAATCAGTGCAGTGTCCAAACTTCTCTGTTTGCCGCTGCATTTCAGTCATTTCTAATACTGCACTGTAACTTCTATTACTTTGATACTCTTGATTTTATCATTTTAATCTTCTATTACTTAATATTTTTCATATATATTTCATATCTGCTTGTTTTTAGTTTTTGGATTTTATGTTTATTTAATGTTTTATCTAAAGCACTTTGAATGACATTGTTGTTAAAAGGTGCTGTTGTGGGGACTTGTCTTCCTTGTGGGGACAAAAAGCTATATTTTATACCATAATACAGCTTTATATACTATATTTTAAGGTGAAGAGGTGTTTTAAGGGTTAGGTTTGGGTTACAGTTAGGGTCAGGATTAGGATTAGGCCAGTAGTAATTATGGTTAAGGGTTAGAGTGAGTCTCCAGGAAATGGATGAAAGTGAATGCAGTGTCCTCAGAAGATTAGATGTGCCAACTTGTGTGTGTGTGTGTGTGTATGTGTGTGTGTGTGTGTGCGTGCGTGTGTGCGTGCAGCAGATCTAGTCAAAAGGATTTCATTAAGACAGACAAGAGCATTAAAATATGTGAGTCATATCAATCTTTCATATTTCCTAATTGTTTCCCTTTATTAACTTGGCTTGTTATCGTCTCTTTCTCACACACACACACACACACACATGGTCACACATACTCCCACACACTTTCTCCCACACTCTGCAGTTATAAGCAGCAGCAGCAGTTATAAGCAGCAGCAGCAGCAGCAGCCGCCGCAGCATGATTTCATTACTTCTCTTCATCTTGCCAAAATCCTAATCTACCCAAGACGCAGCAGGACGATGTGATCAGAGCGGAGGAATAATGGTAAAATCAGATCTTTGTGAAGGAAAAGAGCCCAGAAGTGCAGAAATAGCTGGTGTCTGTGTCTGTAATGGTGAAAAAAAAAAACAAACAAAAAAAAACGTAATGCTCAGCAATCTGCTTAATATCCCGTCACGCTCATTAAATTAGTGAACATTAAGGAGATAGGAAGATTTGCACTCTATTGTTTTTACTATGGCAACGAAGGCACACACACACACAGAGGAGCTGTATACTGCTGATGATGAGGAGGAGCAGGAGGTTCAGGTGGTGCATGGAGGAGCTCGTGGAGGAGCTCGTGGAGGAGCTTGTGGTGGATCTCGTGGAGGAGCTCGTGGAGGAGCTCGTGGTGGAGCTTGTGGTGGATCTCGTGGAGGAGCTCGTGGAGGAGCTTGTGGTGGAGCTTGTGGTGGATCTCGTGGAGGAGCTCGTGGTGGAGCTTGTGGTGGATCTCGTGGAGGAGCTCGTGGAGGAGCTTGTGGTGGAGCTTGTGGTGGATCTCGTGGAGGAGCTCGTGGTGGAGCTTGTGGTGGATCTCGTGGAGGAGCTCGTGGTGGAGCTTGTGGTGGATCTCGTGGTGGATCTCGTGGTGGAGCTTGTGGTGGAGCTCGTGGAGGAGCTCGTGGAGGAGCTTGTGGTGGAGCTCGTGGAGGAGCTCGTGGAGGAGCTTGTGGTGGAGCTCGTGGAGGAGCTCGTGGAGGAGCTCGTGGAGGAGCTCGTGGTGGAGCTTGTGGAGGAGCTAGTGGTGGAGCTCATTGAGGAGCTCTTTGAGGAGCTTGTGGTGGAGCTCGTGGAGGAGCTCGTGATGGAGCTCGTGGTGGAGCTCATGGTGGAGGAGCTCGTGGAGGAGCTTGTGATGGAGCTTGTGGTGGAGCCCGTGGAGGAGCTCGTGGTGGAGCTTGTGGAGGAGTTCATAGAGGAGCTCGTGGTGGAGCTCGTGGTGGAGCTTGTGGAGGAGCTAGTGGTGGAGCTCATTGAGGAGCTCTTTGAGGAGCTTGTGGTGGAGCTCGTGGAGGAGCTCGTGATGGAGCTCGTGGTGGAGCTCATGGTGGAGGAGCTCGTGGAGGAGCTTGTGATGGAGCTTGTGGTGGAGCTCGTGGAGGAGCTTGTGTTGGAGCTCATGGAGGAGCTTGTGGTGGAGCTCGTGGAGGAGCTCGTGGAGGAGCTTGTGTTGGAGCTCATGGAGGAGCTCGTGGAGGAGCTCGTGTTGGAGCTCGTGGAGGAGAGGAGGTCATGGAGGAGCTTGTGGTGGAGCTCGTGGCGTGGTGGAGCTTGTGGAGGAGAGGAGGTCATGGAGGAGCTTGTGGTGGAGCTCGTGGCGTGGTGGAGCTTGTGGAGGAGCTCATGGAGGAGCTCTTGAGGAGCTCGTGGTGGAGCTCGTGGAGGAGCTCGTGGAGGAGAGGAGGTCATGGAGGAGCTCATGGTGGAGCTCGTGGTGGAGCTCGTGGAGGAGCTCGTGGTGGAGAGGAGGTCATGGAGGAGCTCATGGAGGAGGTCATGGTGTCACTCCTGCTCAGGAAGTCTCACATTCAGGAGAAGATACACTATTGTTCAAAAGTTTGGGGTCACCTATACAATTTATGGAGTGTTTTCCATTAAAATTCAGACTTTTATTCATCAAAACAGTTGCAAAATATATAAAAAATATAGTCAAGACATTGACAAGATTAGAAATAATGATTTTTATTCCAAATAATAACTTTACCCTTCAAACTGTGGAGGTTTTCAAGGGTTTTCTAATCCACCAATATCCTTCTAACTCCATTAGCAAACACAATGTACCATTAGAACACTGTAAATGTGCCTCTATACACCTATGTACATATTCCATTAAAAACCAGACGTTTGCAGCTCAAAAACAAGGACATTCCTTAGTGAGCCCAAACTTTTGAGCTTTGTGAGTTTGAACATTTTTTGCGCCCAAAACTGACTTTGTCTGTGTCCAATATCATATTTAAATGCAAGAGTTTGAATGCATTCACAACACAGTGGCCCTAAAAAATGTCTCAATGCTTCACATCAAGTGGCTTCCATGACCTCAATCCCCCAAAATGCAGTGTTCTTTCCTCATATAACCTAGAGAAAGTGTCCTCATCCTTTAACTTCTGAGGCATAACAGAAAAACTAGACGTAAAACTACAATATCTAAGCAAAGAAGTTATTTCCTGAAGGAGTGCACACACACACACACAAATACGGACACTTCTAAGTGACCCCAAACTTTATTTTAACAGTAGTGTATAGTTAAGAATTCAAAACACCCCCCAGAGCCTCACAGAGTTCTTCATCAGTATGTGGAAACAGTAGCAGCTTGAATTTGTCGCCCTATTAGCGGCTAATTCCTCAGCTGATTTGGCTCAGGGTAAAGACAGAGAAACAGTGTGTGACCACCAGTTTAAAAAAAAACCAAAAAAAAAAGCAGCACCATGCTGGGATTCAGGAACGTTATCGCAGCTCAAAGTCCTAATTCCACACTGGGAATTCTGCCACTGGTAACATAATAAGTCCACTTTGGCTGTGAGGTGGAGGTGGAGGTGGAGGGGAGTTCTTTTATTTTGTAGTCTTGACTCTTTCAGCTGTAAAGTTCCTCAGGCGAGTGTGAACACAAACTATAAATATATATATTTATATGAACTCATAAGAATGACTATTATTAAACTCATGTTCTTGTGTTTTCTTTGTTGGGGAAGAAGTGAAATGCTCTGACCTGAGCTGTGGAGCTGTGTAGTTGTGTATCTGTAGTTGTGTATCTGTAGTTGTGTGTCTGTGTAGTTGTGTATCTGTGTAGCTGTGCATCTTTGTAGTTGTGTATCTGCATAGTTGTGTAGCTGTGCATCTGTGTAGCTGTGCATCTTTGTATCTGTGCATTTGTGTAGCTGTGTAGTTCTGTATCTGTGCATTTGTGCAGTTGTGTAGTTGTATAGCTGTGTAGCTGTGTAACCGTGTAGCTGTGTAGTTGTGTAGCTGTGTAGCTGTGTGGTTGTGTAGCTGTTTAACTCTGAATCTGTGTAGCTGTGTAGCTGTGTAGTTGTGTAGTTGTGTAGCTGTGTATCTATGTATCTGTGTAGTTGTGTATCTATGTATCTGTGCATTTGTGTAGCTGTGTAGCTGTTTAACTCCGAATCTGTGTAGCTGTGTAGCTGTGTAGTTGTGTAGCTGTGTAGTTGTGTATCTGTGTAGTTGTGTAGCTGTGTAGTTGTGTAGCTGTGCATCTATGTAGCTGTGTATATGCATAGTTGTGTAGCTGTGTATCTGTGTAGCTGTATAGCTGTGTATCTGCATAGTTGTGTAGTTGTGTAGCTGTGCATCTTTGTATCTGTGTATCTGTGCATTTGTGTAGCTGTGTAGCCGTGTAGCTGTGTAGCTGTGTAGCTGTGTAGCTGTTTAACTCTGAATCTGTGTAGCTGTGTATCTGTGTAGTTGTGTAGTTGTGTGGTTGTGTAGCTGTGCTCCATGCTGCAGAACACTGAACATTTCCAGTGCTAACTGCTTGTTAGAGGCTTATTCCCAAAGCCGTTGAAATCCTCTGTTTCCTCTCATTGGCCTGATCTGTGCTTGACATCTCACCCAGACACACACACACACACACACACACACACACACACACACACACACACACACACACACACACACACACACACACACACACACACACACACACACACACTTGTCTCACTTTACTAAGCCAACATTGTTGTATTTGGATAATTATAACGTGTGATACATCCTAAGTTTGTGTAAAGAAGCAATTTGGTTTTTTTTATCAGGAGAAACTTTTGGCAAATCCTTCACAGAGAAGATCTACGTTTGTTTTTAGCGCTTGGAAATAAAAAGGTCCCTCAAAGCTTTGAGAGATCAGAGACACGAGGAAACACCAGATCACAACGTCAACGTTTGCTGATGTATTTTTAGAAAAAAAAAATTCTTAATGAAAGTGCTTTTTGAAACATTCTCAAAAACTTAATGTAGTAACACACACACACACACACACACACACACACACACCCATCTGCTGTCAGATTATTATTTTTATTTATCGCTCTGCTCAAGTTAAATTAAAAGCAAACATGTGGCAATATCCTCCCACAATGCACTGCTGCACACAGCTGCCAAAATCACTATAATATAAACAAGAACAACGTCTCTCTGACGTTTATCCAACCGTGGTTCAATTCAATCTTAACTCCCTTGTAATGATTAATATAACGTATATATAGATACATTAAGTCCATAGGTCTGTGTAGTAACATCATATATGAACCACTAGAGGCCACTAGAGGCCCTTTCCATAGGGTTTGCAGTGATGAAGTGTGTGTATGAGAGTCTTTTCATCATATTTTCACTTTTATGTTACAGGATTTTTAACAAATTACATTTTTATTTTTATTCTCTATTTTTTACTTTCTTACCTCACAGATTTATGCCATTTTTGTTCATTTTTTAAAAAAAAGAGAAGTAACTCGTATAAGACTAAAGCTATGACGTGTAGATTGTTGTAATTGCTAAAGTGTATAATAATACAATAATTGTTATTATATGTATATTATAAGTTTTAAGAGATGATTTATGGGTAAACAAACATAATGTCATGAGGTCACATGACATTCTCATCACTACATGACATAGATATAAGATAATATGTGATAAAGTTTGAGAAGGGGTTATATTACATAAGTTTATTCTTCTAACTACTTCTTTTCGGGCATTTTAAACTGTATTTTGTTGCTTTATTTATACTTTTGTTGTTGTTATTCTTCACATGTTCGGAATTAACTAAACTAAACTGAACTTCAGTGATCACATCACAAACAGACGTCGTTCCTCTTGTCCGTGAAACGTTTTTTTACGAGAATAATGACGGACGTGAGGTCACTTTGACCTGTAATTAAACTCGGTTCATGTTCGGGTCGAGAGCTTTGAAAAGAGCGAACTCCTCTCTGCTGACGTGAAGCTGCGTTCACGAGGACAGAATATACAAGCATTTTAAATACCTTTTTAATATCATATAAATAACTTTAATGGTCCTGTGTCGTTACTCTAAATCATTGGTTCTCAAAGTGCGGCCCGGGGGCCAATGGCGGCCCGCAGAAACATTTCTGGCGGCCCCCGCAATGAATTACAGTTGATAGTTTTAATCCAGGAGCGACTAAGCTTGTTAAATGTTTATTGGACATTACTGGATACAGACCAATAAGTGTAAACAAAAATACTGGGTATTTACCTGGTTTCTATATGGTGAATTTTAGTGTATTATTGGGTTATAAGCTGGTAATAAGCAGGTAGCGAGTAAATATAACAGAAATGTGTTACTTGATATTAGAGCTGCAACTAACGATTATTTTCATGATTAATCGATGAATCGTTTGGTCCAGAAAATGTCAGAAAATGTTAAAAAACGTTGATCAGTGTTTGTCAAAGATGATAATGACGATGTTCTCGAAAAGTCTTGTTTTGTCCACGAACCAAAATTATTCAGTTTTAATGATTTCTTTGTTATATGAAGCGAAGAAACCAAGAAAATATCCACATTTAAGAAGCAAAAACAATCAGAAATCTGGTTTTTAATCATGAAAAAAGCTTCAAACCGATTATCGATTATCAAAATAGTCGGCGATTAATTTAGTAAACGATTAATAATCGATTCATCGATTAATCGTTTCAGCTCTACTTGGTATTAACCTGTAAATAGAAGGTAAGAAAAAGGACAAAAATACTGGGTAATTACCCAGTAAATTATAAAGCGTTATTATATTAATGCTTATATTACATTATATTAACGCTTATATTACTTAACGCTAAACTGTAGAACTGCAATCTGGTCATTAAAATGATTACAAATGGGATTTATTTCTGTTTTTTTTCCTTTAGCGGCCCTCAGTCCAACGTTGGGTTCCTAAATTGACCCTCAGGTATCAGAACCCCTGATATAAATGATGGAAAATCAGAATTGAATGTTTGTGCCAAAGTCAGGAATTATACAGAGACCATAAAAGTCAGGAAGACTCAGGACGCTCTCATCTGAACTCTTAATATTCAATGATTCTTTTATTCTATACATGTCTTTAACACACACACACACACACACACACACACACACACACACAATTTAATACATTTGTGCTGCTGTCTTTATATCTGATTAGGAATCGCAGGTTACTCTGTCTGCATTCACTGTTAATTATTTTGGATTTAAGTTTCGTGAAAAAGTAGAGCACACACACACACACACACACACACACACACACACACACACACACACACACACACATTAGCAGGATTGGCGGGCGATGCCAGAATGAAAACATTAACCATCAGTGTAAACCCTGAGCCAATTTTAAAGTTAGCTCTCGGATTTCCAGACTCTCTGGGGTTAGTTTAATCAGAACAAACACAGAATGTACTTACAGAAAATGCATGTACGCCGTTTTTTCCCCCTCAGTCACTTTCTTTCTTTTGTTCTTAAGTTTGTCGATTAATGTCTCGTTATAATTAACGCCCAATTAATGTTTTCTATGTCATATTTAAATATATACTGTATATATATATATATATATATATATATATATATATATATATATATATATATATATATATATAATAGGAATGCTCAAAGACAGAGAGCAAATGCATTTGCTCTTCATTAGAATAATAAATACAATATAGTTTGTGCGTGTGTGTGTGTGTGTGCACTTGTACTTGCGGCATACTGAGGACCAGTGAGGGTTTTTAACCAACAAAGTGAGGTCATTTTTACGGAGTGAGGACATTTTGGCCGGTCCTCACTTTGTTTTCATTGAAATCACTTCCTTAGGTTGCTATAACATGCTCTGTAAAAAAAAAAAAAAATTTGGACGACATAGTATAGTATGACGTTTTTGTCAAATTTTGGACCAAAAAAAAAAAACAAAATCAAAAAAGTTTTCCAGCTCTTTTTGCTCTGGGGCTCCACCTGCAGACATTTTATGGTACTGCACCTGGTAGTTCTTTGTAGATGTCATTCATGAAGTAAATAATTTGTAATTGTGTTGATTTATAAAGTGGAAATGCTGGTCCTCACTTTGTCAGCAACCCAGTCCTCAGTATGCAGCAAGTACAAGAATGTGTGTGTGTGTGTGTGTGTGTGCATTATGGGATGCAGACAGTTGGTATAAGTATGAGTTGACAAACTAAAGTGTGTAACTTTACTTTACGTTGCTGCTGCTGCTGCTGTCCTGGGTTTCCTCACAGACGACGTCTGAGCATTTCCTCTGAGACCGACTCAAGATGTCCATCACACACAAACACACACACACACACACACACACACACACAGTTGTATGCTTTATAAGGTGTCCACTGATGTCATGGCAACCCCATATCCTCAGCGAGAGAGAGAAAGATGCCGTGTGCCAGAAAAATGCCATGGTAACTTTTTTCTCTCTTTTTTTTTTTAATGTTGCCCAGAAACCTTTGAAGCTTATTAGTGAAACCAGTCGGGAGGCAGAGGGAGGTGTGGGGGTGTGGGGGGGTGTGTGGGGGGGTGTGTGGGGGGGTGTGTGTGGGGGTGCGTCCTGTTTCTGGGCCAAAGTGGGCCTTTGTTTTAGGGAAAGGGAACATTGTGAACCTGCAGCGAGCTCTGCTAACGGTGTCTTTAGTTCACTCTGCTGCAGCAACGAGGACGAGGACGACGTGGTCCACGGTGAAGTGGAGTCGGTCGCTAACATCATCGCTAACCCTTCTGTGTTTACTGCAGACGTCCATGACATTTGATGCTGGCAAAGACGACGAGTCTGACGGGCATTATGTCAGCTCTGAGTGTGTGTATTTGTCACCTTGTCAGGACCTTCTTTGGTGTAAACCAGGGGTTCTTAAAGTGTTGATACCTGAGGGCCAATTTAGGAACCCAACATTGGACTGAGGGCCGCCAAAGAAAAAGAAAAAGAAAAAAACTGAAAGAAATCCCGTTTGTAATAACTATGGTGTCCAAAATTTGACAAAACTGACATACTATACTACTTCGTCCAAAATGTGACTTTTTTTTTTTTTTTTTTTTTTGGTCCAAAATTTGACAAAAATGTCATACTATACTATGTCGTTCAAAATTTTAAATTTTTGGGGGGTAAAACAGTTTTTGGTCCAAAATTTGACAAAAACGTTGTACAATACTGTCGTCCCAAATTTAAAAAAAAGAATTTCCAAAAAAAGATTTGGTCCAAAATTTGACAAAAATGACATATATGCCGTCCCAAATTTTTAATTTTTTTTTCAAAAAAAATTTTGGTCCAAAATTTGACAAAAATTACATATATGCCGTCCCACACTTTTGTGAAAAAATGTAAATGCCAAAATTTGACAAAAACGTCATACTATACTGTGTCACTATGTCATCCAAAATTTTAAAATTTTGGGGGGAAAACAGTTTTTGGTCCAAAATTTGACAAAAACGTTGTACAATACTATGTCGTCCCAAATTTGAAAAAAAAAATTCAAAAAAAAAATTTGGTCCAAAATTTGACAAAAATGACATATATGCCGTCCCAAATTTTTAATTTTTTTTTCAAAAAAAATTTTGGTCCAAAATTTGACAAAAATTACATATATGCCGTCCCACGCTTTTGTGAAAAAATGTAAATGCCAAAATTTGACAAAAACGTCACACTATACTGTGTCACTATGTCATCCAAAATTTTAAAATTTTGGGGGGAAAACAGTTTTTGGTCCAAAATTTGACAAAAACGTTGTACAATACTATGTCGTCCCAAATTTGAAAAAAAAAATTCAAAAAAAAAATTTGGTCCAAATTTTGACAAAAAATGACATATATGCCGTCCCAAATTTTTAATTTTTTTTAAAAAAAATTTTGGTCCAAACTTTGACAAAAATTACATATATGCCGTCCCACACTTTTGTGAAAAAATGTAAATGCCAAAATTTGACAAAAACGTCATACTATACTGTGTCACTATGTCATCCAAAATTTTAAAATTTTGGGGGTAAAACAGTTTTTGGTCCAAAATTTGACAAAAACGTTGTACAATACTGTCGTCCCAAATTAAAAAAAAAAATTTCCCAAAAAAAATTTGGTCCAAAATTTGACAAAAATGACATATATGCCGTCCCAAATTTTTAATTTTTTTTAAAAAAAATTTTGGTCCAAAATTTTTACAAAAATGACATATATGCCGTCCCAAATTTTTAATTTTTTTTAAAAAAAATTTGGTCCAAAATTTGACAAAAATGACATATATGCCGTCCCAAATTTTTAATTTTTTTTTCAAAAAAAATTTTGGTCCAAAATTTGACAAAAATTACATATATGCCGTCCCACACTTTTGTGAAAAAATGTAAATGCCAAAATTTGACAAAAACGTCATACTATACTGTGTCACTATGTCATCCAAAATTTTAAAATTTTGGGGGGAAAACAGTTTTTGGTCCAAAATTTGACAAAAACGTTGTACATTACTATGTCGTCCCAAATTCAAAAAAAAAAATTCAAAAAAAAAATTTGGTCCAAATTTTGACAAAAATGACATATATGCCGTCCCAAATTTGACATTTTTTTTCCAAAAAAAATTTTGGTCCAAAATTTAACAAACATTACATATATACCGTCCCAAATTTTTGTGAAAAAATTTAAATGCCAAAATTTGACAAAAACGTCATACTATACTGTGTCACTATGTCATCCAAAATTTGATGTCATAGCAAATACAGTTGTACAGTTAACACTTATTGGTCTGTATCCAGTAATGTCCAATAAACATTTAACAAGCTTAGTCGCTCCTGGATTAAAACTATCAACTGTAATTCATTGCGGGGGCCGCCAGAAATGTTTCTGCGGGCCGACATTGGCCCGCGGGCCGCACTTTGAGAACCAATGGTGTAAACACTGACCTTAACGGGTTAAGTTTGAAGTCTATGGTTTGAAGCTTAGAGATTCTGCTTTGTTTGTGCTCCAAATGAATGGAAGTCAATGCAGTGTCCAAAAAGTGTGTGTATGTGTATGTGTGCGCAACCTGGTATCCCTTATGTTGTGGGGACCTAAATGTGTGTTACACAGTCACATGATGGGGACAATAATCAAGTCCCCGTCATGTAAATGATTTTAAAGTGAAGAGGTGTTTTTAAAGTTAATCTCAGGTTTAAAGTCAGGGTCAGGATTAGGATTAAACCAGTCATAATGTGTGTCTGTGTGTGTGTTCTTGTATTCGTGGCTTTGTGAGGACCAAAAACCATTTAAACAATACGGTGTGATGACATCTTTGGAGGAGCTTTTTGGGGGTTAAGACCTGGTTTGGGGGTTAGGGTTGGAGTTGGGTTTAGGTTTAGGCACTTAGTCAGTTAAAAAGTTATAAAGTTAGTTGTTTTAAAGGTTATAAAGTTAGTTGTGATGATTTAAGGTTAGGGTAAGGGTCTATCGGGAATGAATGACGTCTCTAAGGGTCCAAAACCAGAATCTAATTTCTGAGGAACTGGTTTCAGTTTAGGGCTAAAATTTGAACTGTTATTCATGGTTAGGGCGAGGTTATTAACTGGTTAGGGTTAGGTTAGCACTTTGCCCAGGTCGTCCAAATGAATGGAAGTCAATGAAGAGAAGAATCACAGTGTGCACACACCTGTATCTGTGTATCCATGTGTTTGTCTCATGGTTGTTACCTGTAAGAGTGTTCATTCATCTTTCCTGTGTGTGTGTGTGTGCGTGCATGCTTGCGTGTGTGTGTGTGTGTGTGTGTGTGTGCGTGCCCTCGCTGTGTAATTAAATCAGTCCATTTCTCCTTGAGTTAGCTGGAGGCACCAGCGGTGCTGGCCAGTGAGACGGTGTCAGGCTCTGCCAGTTTCATTAGGCCTGATGGATGACCTCATGACAAGCATCACACACACACACACACACACACACCTACACTTCAAAGTCAGCACTAACACGCACACAACTCTGTGTGTGTGCGCGCAACATGTGTGTGTGTGTGTGATGCAACACTTTTATTTCACGGCTTCCCCAAAAAAAACCACACCTTATGTGTGTGTTTACATGTGTGAAATGTAGTGATTATGTAGAACCTGCAAAGCACCGTTAGCATCTTGTTGCACCAGTCTCTTGTGCACCGCTGTGTGTGTGTGTTAGCATCTTGTTGCACCAGTCTTGTGCACCGCTGTGTGCGTTAGCATCTTGTCGCACCAGTCTCTTGTGCACCGATGTGCTTGTGCATTACCATCTTGTTGCTCCAGTCTCTTGTGCACCGCTGTGTGTGCATTAGCATCTTGTCGCACCAGTCTCTTGTGCACTGCTGTGTCGGTGCGTTAGCATATTGTTGCACCAGTCTCTTGTGCACCGATGTGTGTGTGTGTGTTAGCATCTTGTCGCACCAGTCTCTTGTGCACCGATGTGTGTGTGTGTTAGCATCTTGTTGCTCCAGTCTCTTGTGCACCGCTGCGTGCGTTAGCATCTTGTTGCACCAGTCTCTTGTGCACCGCTGTGTGTGTGTGTGTTAGCATCTTGTTGCACCAGTCTCTTGTGCACCACTGTGTGTGTGTGTTAGCATCTTGGTGCACCGCTGTGCGTGTTAGCATCTTGTTGCACCAGTCTCTTGTGCACCGATGTGTGTGTGCGTTAGCATCTTGTTGCACCAGTCTCTTGTGCACCACTGTGTGTGTGTGTTAGCATCTTGGTGCACCGCTGTGTGTGTTAGCATCTTGTTGCACCAGTCTCTTGTGCACCGATGTGTGTGCGTTAGCATCTTGTTGCACCAGTCTCTTGTGCACTGCAGTGTGTGTGCATTAGCATCTTGTTGCACCAGCCTCTTGTGCACCACTGTGTGTGTTAGCATCTTGTTGCACCAGTCTCTTGTGCACCGCTGTGTGTGTTAGCATCTTGTTGCACCAATCTCTTGTGCACCGCTGTGTGTGTGTGTTAGCATCTTGTTGCACCAGTCTCTTGTGCACCGCTGTGTGCGTTAGCATCTTGTTGCACCAGTCTCTTGTGCACCACTGTGTGTGTTAGCATCTTGTTGCACCAGTCTCTTGTGCACCGCTGTGTGTGTGTTAGCATCCTGTCACACCAGTCTCTTGTGCACCGATGTGTGCGTTAGCATCTTGTCGCTCCAGTCTCTTGTGCACCGCGGTCAGGGATC
>NC_139824.1:17774565-17797065 GCF_963457635.1 Microchirus variegatus
AGATGCTAACGCACACACACACACAGCGGTGCACCAGAGACTGGTGCAACAAGATGCTAACGCACACAGCGGTGCAGAAGAGACTGGAGCAACAAGATGCTAACGCACACAGCGGTGCACAAGAGACTGGAGCAACAAGATGTTAACACACATCGGTGCACAAGAGACTGGTGCAACAAGATGCTAACGCACACACACAGCGGTCCACAAGAGACTGGTGCAACATGATACTAACGCACACAGCGGTGCACAAGAGACTGGTGCAACAAGATGCTAACACACACACACATCGGTGCACAAGAGACTGGTGCAACAAGATGCTAACACACACAGTGGTGCACAAGAGACTGGTGCAACAAGATGCTAACGCACACACAGCGGTGCACAAGAGACTGGTGCAACAAGATGCTAACGCACACACAGCGGTGCACAAGAGACTGGTGCAACAAGATGCTAACGCACACAGCGGTGTACAAGACACTGGTGCAACAAGATGTTAACACACATCGGTGCACAAGAGACTGGAGCAACAAGATGCTAACGCACACAGCGGTGCACAAGAGACTGGTGCAACAAGATGCTAACACACATAGCGGTGCACAAGAGTCTGGTGCAACAAGATGCTAACGCACACACTGCGGTGCACAAGAGACTGGTGCAACAAGATGCTAACACACACACACAGAGGTGCACAAGATACTGGTGCAACAAGATGCTAACACACACACACAGCGGTGCACAAGAGACTGGTGCAACAAGATGCTAACACACACAGTGGTGCACAAGAGACTGGTGCAACAAGATGCTAACGCACACACAGCGGTGCACAAGAGACTGGTGCAACAAGATGCTAACGCACACACACAGCGGTGCACAAGAGACTGGTGCAACAAGATGCTAACACACACACACACACTGCGGTGCACAAGAGACTGGTGCAACAAGATGCTAACGCACATAGCGGTGCACAAGAGACTGGTGCAACAAGATGCTAACACACACACAGCGGTGCACAAGAGACTGGTGCAACAAGATGCTAACACACACACACATCGGTGCACAAGAGACTGGTGCAACAAGATGCTAACACACACAGCGGTGCACAAGAGACTGGTGCAACAAGATGCTAACACACACAGTGGTGCACAAGAGACTGGTGCAACAAGATGCTAACGCACACACAGTGGTGCACAAGAGACTGGTGCAACAAGATGCTAACACACATCGGTGCACAAGAGACTGGTGCAACAAGATGCTAACGCACACACACGCGCATTCACCAAAGCGTCCACTGTCATTGTGTCTCCACTGTTGTCGTCTAACACAGTACAAATACTTTGTTATTTGTATTTCTGGCTACTTTTACTCGTCTTTATTACTCGTTATTACCGAATAAAAACAGACGAAGAAGAGTTGCTAACGGTCTGTACGCCAGGAATTGAACACACAACCTTCTAAATGAAAGACAACTCGCCCGTCCACTAAGCCACCACGGCTCAATCCTCACTTTTTAATACGTTTACTTTTAAAATTTAAGTACATTTTATATATCGGAAAATTACTTTTGATAATTAAGAACAGTAAGTGTCATAAAGTTATAAAAAAAATACTTTTACTTAAGTTATATTATTAAAAAGTGACTTCAACTTCAAGTAATTTTAGGACGGGCAACATTATTTATTATAATAATTATTATTATTATCAGAAATACTAGCAGAAGTATTATTAGCATCATCAGTGTTAATTTAATTTGATCATTTTCATTTTCTTAATCAAACACATAATAGTTGTAAATAAATTAGAATTTATTAGATTCCTGAGGCCAAAAAAAACAAAACAAACAAACAAAATCAATAATATATATGTTTACCTTTTTTTTTACTTTTTATTTTCCTTTTTTTCTCTTTTTTTCCCCTCAAAATCAATAATATTTGGCATTTTTGGTTGAAAAATGTTCTTTTTGTTAAATTATTCATTTACTTTCTCATTTCAGTTCATACTAAAAATAATATGTCATGTGAGTAATGTGTGTGTGATTGTTTATCTGTGTGTGTGTGTGTGTGTGTGTGTGTGCGTGCGTGCGTGCGTGTGTGTGTGTGCATGTGTGTGTGTGAGCCTAATGTCAGCGACTGATAAACCACAGAAAAACAGAGACTCACGTTCACCACAGAATTCTCAGAATCGCGTCACGTGACCTCAGAAAGACGAGCAGTCGCTCACGTCCTCAAACGTCTGTTCAGAGCAGTGAATAAAGCAGTTTAATTGTTTTAAAAACAAAGCATTTCCCTCAGAAATGTTGTAAAGTACGATTAACATCATTATTATAAAACAGAAATACCTCAAAAATAGGCTTATTACAGTGTTTAAAGTGTGTGTGTGTGTGTGTGTGTCATCCTGAACCTGTGTGTGTATTTATAGCTTTGTGAGGTCCAGGTAAACTGTATTTTGAAGGATTTGACCTTGTGAGGTCATGTTTTTAATGCTTTTATTTTGTAAAGCACTTTAGTCACATGTGGGTTGTTGTAAAGTGCTTTAGAAATAAAATATATTATATTATATTATATTATATTATATTATATTATATTATATTATATTATATCATATTATGTTATGTCTGGTTCCCACAATTTTAAAAGTGCTTTTTCAGGATTAAAACATAATTTTAGGGTTATAATTCAGTGAAGGGTTAGAGTTAGTGTTAGGGAACACATTATGACGATGAGATATCATCACTGAAATATAAAAAACAAGTTTGTGTGTGTGTGTGTGTGTGTGTGTAGAAGTGAAAGTGAAAGAGTGAGGACATTTTTTTCTGGTCCTCACAACTTTAAGGGGTTAGGGTTAGGGTTTAAGGGTTAGAATTAGGTTTAGTTTAAGTTAAGGGTTAGGCTTAGTTTAAGTTAAGGGTTAGAATAAGGGTTAGGTTTAGTTTAAGTTAAGGGTTAGGGTTAATTTAAGTTAAGGGTTAGGGTTGATTTAGTTTAAGTTAAGGGTTAGGGTTAGGTTTAGTTTAAGTTAAGGGTAAGAATAAGGTTTAGTTTAAGTTAAGGGTTAGGTTTAGTTTAAGTTAAGGGTTGGAATTAGTTTAAGTTAAGGGTTGGAATTAGGTTTAGTTTTAAGTTAAGGGTTAGGGTTAGGTTTAGTTTAAGGGTTAGGGTTAGGTTTAGTTTAAGTTAAGGGTTAGGGTTAGGGTTAGGGTTAGTTTAAGGGTTAGGGTTAGGTTTAGTTTAAGTTAAGGGTAAAGACACTTGGTTGTGATGGTTAATGTTAGAATAAGGACCTCTGGGATGTTTTATATCTACAGGTGAATAAAACCAGCCCTTTTCCAGGCTCGTCTGGTGTGGTAAGGGTTAGGGTTAGGTTTAGTTTAAGTTAAGGGTTAGGTTTAGTTTAAGTTAAGGGTTAGAATTGGGTTTAGTTTAAGTTAAGGGTTAGGTTTAGTGTAAGTTAAGGGTTAGAATTAGGTTTAGTTTAAGTTAAGGGTTAGGTTTAGTTTAAGTTAAGGGTTAGGTTTAAGTTAAGGGTTAGGTTTAGTTTAAGTTTAGGGTTAGGTTCAGGTTTAGTTTAAGTTAGGGTTAGGTTCAGGTTCAGGTTCAGTTTAAGTTAAGGGTTAGGGTTAGTTTAAGTTAAGGGTTAGGGTTAGGTTTAGTTTAAGTTAAGGGTTAGGGTTAGGGTAAGGGTTAGTTTAAGTTAAGGGTTAGGGTTAGTTTAAGTTTAGGGTTAGGGTTAGGGTTAGGGTTAGTTTAAGTTAAGGGTAAAGACACTTGGTTGTGATGGTTAATGTCAGAATAAAGACCTCTGGGATGTTTTATATCCACAGATGAATAAAAACAGGCCTTTTTCAGGCTCCGAAGGCCTCGTTTTCTACGACTTTACTTTATTTAAAAAACTCAGTTCGGGGGGAAACTTTGTGAAGAGTCCGTAAGTTACAGCGTCTCCGTGACTGTGGAGAGAGAACGTTGAACACTGAACGCTGAACGCTGAACGCTCGTCTGGCAGCAGCAGCAGCAGCAAAGTGAACACACTCCACCCTCCGTGTCTTTCTGCTGCTGCCAGAGCCGGGCATTCCTCTCTCTCGTCCAAAGGCCAAATCGTACCCACTCTCTCTTTTTTTTCTTATTCTGTGTCCACATTCAACTACTTCACGTCGACTATTTCCTTCCCTTCCTTTCCTTTCCTTTCCTTTCCTTCACTTGTGCAGCCGTCCCCGTCCTCTATTCTCCCCCTTTATTCCCTCACCGTCTTCAGCCTCTGGAACAATAACAATCCTCCAGCTCTCTGTGTCTCTGTGCTGCTCTTTATTTATATTTGCATGGCCGAGCGTAAAGAGGCTAAAGAGGCTAAAGAGGCTAAAGAGGCTAAAGAGGCTAAAGAGGCTAAAGGCAGACGGCACATGCAGGATCAGCAGAGACGACCTCGTGTGTCCGTCGTCCAGGCCCGGGACGCGCACATTTGTAAACGTTTGCTAGACGACGCTCGGCCACGCGGGGATAGAAAAGGAAAAGAAAAAGAAAAAGAAAAAGCTCGGCCACCGCAGACAAAAAGAGCCTTGTGTTGTGTTGTGTGTTTTTCTACTGCTCGCATGGAAACGCAGAGTTCTACGGATCGTTTCTTTCAGCAGGGAGTGGAATTGTGGGGAGGAAAAAGTATATGTTCCACTGGGTTTGAGTCTATAATATAATATAATATAATATATTATAATATAGAGCGTCCATAGGCAGAGTGAGTGCAGGCTGCAGACCTGAGGCCTCATAGGTCAATATAATCTTTCAAATTAAACAAATAAATCAAATAAACACTTACTTCTCTGCGTTAAACTGATGTTAAGATCGTGTTTCTTGGGTCTTTTATATCAGAGCAGCTCCATACGTTTGCAATGTCACGTAAAAAGCACACAGAGATAATAAAGTTTTTCTTTAAAGGACATGTTAACAAACACCAAAAAAAAAGCGTTAAGTTTTAATCTGATCCTCTATAATAACGTTTAATATTCTGGGTTAAAAACACAATTATGATCACGTCCTCAAACGTCAGCAACAAAAAAGCAGTTTAATTATTTTAACACAGTATTTTCCTCTGAAATGTAGTAAAGTACAATTTACATCATTATTATCAAACAGAAATACCTAAAAAATAGGCTTATTACAGTGTGTAAAGTGTGTGTGTGTCATCCTGAACCTGTGTGTGTGTGCGCATGTATTTATAGCTTTGTGAGGTCCAAATAAACTGTATTTTGAAGGATTTGACCTTGTGAGGTCATGTTTTTAATGCTTTTATTTTGTAAAGCACTTTGGTCACCTGTGGGTTGACGTAAAGGAAGGCTTTAGAAAATAAAGTACATTATATTATATTACATTTTTATATCACAAAGTGTATTTATAGCTTTGTGAGGTCCAAACAAACATAAGTATTTTGAAGGATTTGACCTTGTGAGGTCATGTTTTTAATGCTTTTATTTTGTAAAGCACTTTAATCACCTGTGGGTTGACGTAAAGGAAGGCTTTAGAAAATAAAGTACATTATATTATATTACATATTTATATCACAAAGTGTATTTATAGCTTTGTGAGGTCCAAACAAACATAAGTATTTTGAAGGATTTGACCTTGTGAGGTCATGTTTTAAATGCTTTTATTTTGTAAAACACTTTTAGTCACCTGTGGGTTGTTTTTAAAGTGCTTTAGAAATAAAGTATATTATAATATATTATAATATATTATATTTTACCATTATAGGATGACAGAATGTGGTTTTAATCCACACTTGATTTCTAAAGTGTAAATATTATTTTTTGCATGACTGTGCACCTTGTTTTTTTCAATTCTTTAAACTTATTTATTTATTGTGTGTAGCCACACTGTTGTTGTTGTTGTTGTTGTTGTTGCCGAGTCCATCTGTGATAATGTAGTTTATACCTCCGTGCAGCACTTTTACTCTGTTATCTCTTCTCAAACGCGTCCAACGCGTCGAGCTCGACTGACAGTTATTTCTGGAAAAAAGAAAAGTTTCCCCATAATTCACTTCAGGGGTTTTAGAGACAAGATTTTGGGGCTTGGAAAAGCGTAAACGTGTCTTTTCTGCAGCTCTTTGACCTCTTCGTCGTCACGCTGAGGTTTAGAGAACTTAGCGGCCACATCATTCTCTGGCTCTTTGAATATCAGAGACACTGTGGTCTGCAGTAATGACTGTGGTCAGACTTAGAGCTTCCATTAACCCAAACATGGGCTTCATTCAGCTTATATAGGTTTAAGGGACAGTGCATGCCAACACATGTCTATGTTTGAATTCTTTATTTTACTTTAATATGACAAATACACAATATCTCCTGCAAAATAATAATAATATTTATTTTATTTAGTTCCATCTGGCAGCATTTTTTTCCTGGGTGTTTTATTTGTTTGAGTAAAATAAGTGTAATATAATTAAAGTCAGTGATATTTTATCCCCGTCTCTCAATAAAAAAAAAAAAATACAACATTGTGACGGTTCTGGTGGTTTTAATTTGATAAAAAATGGAGTGGTAGGAGAATAATTTAGACCATATTTTAATAAAACGTAAGAAATTATAATCTTATTTATGATTATGCTGCATCAATTATATCTTATTTGAACCAGATTAATATGATTCACAATAAATTTAAATTATAATTGGAACAAAATGTTATTCTTGGTTTATAATGTGGGTTTGTGATGGATTATTATGGGATGTTCAGGTGTTTATTCACAGTATTTATCCTGAATGTAAAAAGAAAAAGCTGTATTTATTTGTTGATACTTGATTAATTAAAATAAAAAATATAATTTCATATTATGACATAATATATAATATAAAATGAAATAATAATAATACATGTTTCGAATTATTTAATCAAATTGATTAAGATTAGATATATTATTAAACATTATTTGTGTGTTTGTTTGTTTTCCACGTGACTTGAAATTAAGTTTATTTGTTTATTTTATTTGTTTATAGTTCATACTTGAAAACGACTTCTTCACTCTGGATTTTTTGGGGGGGATTTGACGAGTAGTTTTTAAAATAAACAAACTTCACGTGTGATAAAAGTGTGTGTGTGTTTTTTAGCTAATCGAACAAACTAAAAATAAACCAGTTTTTGTTTAGTCTCTTTTTTGCTGTTGCAAAAAAGAGTTTTGTTTGTTTTTTTTCTTTTTCTTCTCAAACTGAGAATTAGAGAAAATCAGAACGAAATGTTCTAACCGTTATTTATCCTGGGTTAAATTGGGGAAAATCGTATCGTTGGATTATTTTAGGATTAAGAGACTTTTCCTTCTTTATTTCTTTCTTTCGTTCTTTCTTAAAAGTCCTCCGGACAGTGTGTGTTTCCACCCGCACCTGTGAAAAAAAAGGAAATAGGAATTAATGTTCAATCAACATTTAAACGATAAGAATATGAATAAATAAATTTTTTTTAAAAACGGTAAAATATAGCTTTATTACTATATTTAAATAAAAGGACGATTATTTTTCGATTCGTATTTGTATTCTTGCCATTACGTCATCATTGTCATACTTTATTTATTATATTTATTATTTAAACATTATCAATATGACGCTTCAGCATTTTCTATTTTATTTTCATCAAATCTGTCAAAAAAAAGTGTAAAAGATCGAAATGTTGATGATTTTTTATTATATTAATATTGTCTTTTTTTTCAATCTAATGACATTTATTTGTTGTCAGTTTTAAAATAATAATCGAAATATTAAACAAAATCCATCACTTCAGTCCAAAATGTCTTATTTTAGTTAATTTACGGATATTTGTCTGTTTTTACTGATTCTGATTCTGAATCAAACTGCAGGAAAACTTATAAACTCTACATCTGAACTACTGTGTTATTGATAGTCTTATAATAGAAGTTATTGTTGACAAATAACATTTAAAAATATCACAGTTACAAAACAACTGCATAGAAGTTTTTTTTTAATAGAAAAAGGAGAAAAAAATCATCTCACGTCAAAAAAAAATAAAAAACAACCATGTTTTACTGAATTAGGAGGAAATAAATCATGAATTAAATTAGAGATGAATAATTGATGTGGCCAAATGTGTGAGGAGGTCAACATTTAATTATTGATGAACCGTCGTGTTGGAGGAATGTCATCAGACCTGAGATGTTTTAGAAAAACACAAATAAAAGCCCGGAATAAAAAGCGTCAGGGGAAAATGTTCACACACTATTTATTATTGACTCAAACCAAATGTTTTACATTTATATCTTAGAGGCTTTTATATGTTTTCTTAAAACTTGTTTGCATAGATTATTTTGTCTGGTTTTTTAATATCATCTGTGCTAATAACTCTGTCTTTAATAACCAGCTTCAGACTAAATCTACTCCCTAAACCAATCAGCACTTAAAAGACTATTATTGTATATTTGCATGTGGTTAGTTGAGTTATTTCCCTGCACCGTCACATCCTCTGTGTGTGATGTTAAACCCTGTTGCTTCACTGCGTCATTCAATTTAAAAAAAATAAGACTTTTGCAGAAATCACAACTAAAATGTTCACACTTCATAAAACTCCATTTATAATCAAATAAATAAAAACCTGTCAAACACGTTTTTTTTTATATAATCATGCTGCATATTCATCAGTGTTGAATTTGAATTCTTAAATGATTAATTCCCCCATGATTTGAATGAATGAATGAATGAACTCGTTGATCTTTTGTTTTGAGTTCACGCTGCAGATTTTTTTTTTATTTCCAAACTCGCAAAAAACAAACGTCGGGGTCGCAGCCGCGCAGCGTGTCCCTGTCCTCGGTGCAGCACAGAGAGTGTGTGTGTGGACGGTGAGGGGGCACGCGGGGCCACAGGGGCGGCCCTATAATCCCCGTCATCCGTGATTTAGCCCCTGCTCCTCCTAATGCCTCCTAAAGCCGCAGCTGCTCCTCTGGCCGCTGCGCGCTCTCCCGCGACAGACTGCGCACCGTTCGCGTTATTAATAAATAATTCGCCTAATAATAATTCAGCAGAAGCACCGGGGGGCCCCCCCCACCACCCCAAACCCTAACCCTGCACTGCCGCAAACAAGTGCCCCAATTTACCCGTGTGTGTGAGTGTGTGTATACAGTACACACACACACTTGCGCGCGCTCTGGTGAGGTGGTGACAGGTCTTTTTGGGGAGGGAAGCGCCGCGCGGAGAGATCGAGCTTCCATTTTTTTACGCACGGAAGGCACGGAGCTCGAGCCCCGCGCTGCGCTGCGCGAGCTATAGGGCTTTCTGTCGCGAGGAGCTTTCTGAAGAAGCGCAAGAAAAAAGCGCGAGCTGCTCTTTCATCGCGTCAGCTTTGAGAAGAAGAAGAAGAAGAAGAAGGAGGCGGTGGTTGTGAGGGACTCTGGGTGTCCCCCCCGTGTGTGTGTGTGTGTGTGTGTGTGTGTGCACGACGTGTGTGTGAGTGTGTGTGTTTGGAGCAAGCGAGAGGAGAGAGAGCAGAAAGAGAGAGAGCGAGAGAGCGAGAGAGAGAGAGAGAGAGAGAGCGCGCGCGAGAGATACGAGGGTAAAACAGATCGGACGCGCGGCGCAGGACGCAGCCGCTTTTGGACACGTTTTGGAGACAGAAGCTGTTTGAAGTGCAAAAGGCTGCGGACGCGGACGCGCGAGAGCACACCGACAAAAGAAGAAGAAGAAGAAGAAGAAGAAGAAGAAGAAGAAAACTTACGTTTGCGTCAGCGCGCCGCCGTCCATTCACCTGAGAATCACCGTGTGTTTGCTCATCACATCCTCGGCGCTTGCTGGACAAAGTTTAGCCGCTGAAAAAGACGCAGCTCGGGACTTTGACGCGCGTGTTTGCGTGGACATGGACGCGTCTGAGGACACGCAGCAGTGGTGAAGGTTCAGCACGCGGAGCCGCGCGCTCCTTTCCCTCCGGTCTATCCGTCGCAGAGTGGACCCGCTTTTCTGAAAGAGCCAGTTTTTTTTCCACCCTCCTCTCTCTCTCTCTCTCTCTCTCTTTGGGCCTAAGGCCGAGACTTCTTTAAAGGTCCTTTTTCTTTTCTTTTTCTTTTCTTCCGGCAACAGCGAAGAGACAAAGTCTTCCTCCCTCTGCCCTCGCTCTCTTCTTTCTCACTTTTTTTTTTTTTTTTGGAAGCCGAGCGTTTAAAGGAAAATGGGGCATTGAGAGGATTTGGCACATCTCCCCCACTCTATAATGGTACGTGCTGTGTAACTCAATATACTTCCATAGGCTCCAGGACTTTAATGTGACTTTAACCCTGTATATTTTATCTTAGACTTTTTATTTATTTATGTGCATATAACAACACAACATAGTGTGTTTGTGACAGTTTGTGCACAAAAATGTTCATATTATTATTATTATTATTCTTAGTCCAATAACGATATCATGATTGTATTTAAGACATAATATCCACCACGGAATCTGAATTAATTAAATCAATACATGATGCTGAAGGCATGTGTGTGTCTGCATGTGTGTGTGTGTGTGACCTCTGCTGACCCCACTGACTAATTGGATCCTGATTTCCTTGCGCTGCACATCAAACACAACACACACACACACACACACACACACACACACACACACACAGAGATATGATGAGAAAGTAAAGTGTGTGTTTATTATTCACATTATCAGTTTGATTCAGTCTCAGTCTGAACCTGCTCCTGTTTTTGTTTTTTGTTTTGTTTTCAATGGGAACTAACTTCATGTGCGTAATTGACGACACTTGCAGGGGGAGGAGGGGTGAGGAGGTGACACACACACGCACACACACACACACACACACCGTCCTGAGCGACTACAGTGTTAATATTCACCTACAAACATAGTAAAGAACCACCAATGATCTTCTATTACATGAAAAATATCCTTTAACACAATTAGGTGCAACTTTTAAAAAAGCAGGTGCATGTGTGTCAGTGTCTCTGTCATCAAGGCTTTTTAAAACCTACATTTTTATTTATTTATTTTATTCCTCTATCATTTCAAAAAACAAACAACAACAACAGCACAGAGTTGATAAGTGAGATAATAATCTGAGAATATACAGATATAACACAGGCCTTTATATTGTTACACACAGGTGAAAACTTGACGTATTAGACTCTAAAATAAAAATAAATAAAATTCAGACTGCATGCAATGGTGCTTGGTTGTACTTTTAGAGCAATAAAAACAACATTTTACAATAAAAAGCAAATAAAAAAAATAAAATACCATCCAGTTATTTTATTATTATTATTATATTAGTATTAAAGTATTTTTTTAAATATAATAACACAATCATACATTTACTCTGACTGTACCTTTACTGACATCACACAACTTTACTGGAAACTTGAATTCTGTTCCTCTGAATCAGAGGAACAATTCAACAAGATTTATGTATTTGTAATTGTGTGTGTGTGTGTGTGTGTGTGTGCGTGCGTGCGTGCGTGCGAGACATAACTTTATAATCGCTCGTCTCAAACCTAAACAACAACAACAAAGCAGACAGTCGCTCACATTTTGCCAAATTGCAGGGCTCTTGTGATTTGTGTTGTCGGCCTGTTCAATTATCTTAAGGTAAATAAAAAAAAATCACTCTCTGTAATTGACGGTGATATTACAAACATCCTCCTCCTCGTCGCTCTGTTTTCATTGCGGGTCTATAATTTCACAGTTTCATGGTTTGTTGCACAGTAGAAGAAGAAGCTGCTGCTGCTGCTGCTGCTGCTGCTGCTGCTGCTGCTGCTGCTGCCAACCACAGAAACTAAACTGTCAGTCAAATAAAAGCCCGGCCTGCGATTGGTTCCCGCGGCGCGGAGGTGGGCGTGAGCGTCCGCGCTGTACAGTATCTACTTCAGAGGGTTGTGGAAGTGAGACATTTGAAATGAGCTGAATGCTTTTCCCTCCTTGAGTCATCATGACTCTGTGTGCACTGTCGTGCTGTCTGTCACTTCCTGGTTTTGGTGGTTTTAAACTATTAGAAAAAATAACCACAAGAACAATCTCCCCATGGATCAGTGCTCGTGCGACACAAAGGGCCGATTGTTAGCGGCAACCGAACCTCATTGTTAAAAGCACTTAGCCACTGAGGCCCGGTCTGAGCCGGAGTATGGATGTTTGTAGGAGCAGGGGGAAGGTGGTGGGTTTGTGCACGGCACTGAGGTTCGTGCACCGCGTTGAGGTCGGTGCACGCCGTTGAGTTTCGTGCACGCCGTTGAGGTTTGTGCACGGCACTGAGGTTCGTGCACGGCGTTGAGGTTTGTGCATGGTGTTGAGGTTTGTGTACAGCGTTGAGGTTGGTGAGGACGTTGAGGTTTGTGCACAGCGTTGAGGTTTGTGCACGCCGTTGAGGTTCGTGCAGATCGTTGAGGTTCGTGCACGCCATTGAGGTTTGTGCACGGCGTTAAGGTTCACGCATGTCATTGAGGTTGGTGCGCGGCGTTGAGGTTTGTGTACGGCGTTGAGGTTCGTACACGCCGTTGAGGTTTGTGCACAAAGTTGGGGTTTGTGTGCGGCGTTGAGGTTTGTGCACGACGTTGAGGTTTGTGCACGACGTTGAGGTTTGTGCGCAACGTTGAGGTTTGTGCACAAAGTTGGGGTTTGTGTGCGGTGTTGAGGTTTGTGCACGACGTTGAGGTTCGTGCACGACGTTGAGGTTGGTGCACGGCGTTGAGGTTCGTGCACGGCGTTGAGGTTCGTGCACGCCGCTGAGGTTGGTGCACGGCGTTGAGGTTTGTGCACGCCGTTGAGGTTGGTGCACGGCTTTCAGGTTCGTGCACGGCATTGACGTTCGTGCACGGCGTTGAGGTTTGTTCACGGCGTTGAGGTCGGTGCACGGCGTTGATGTCGGTGCACGGCGTTGAGGTTAGTGCACTGCGTTGAGGTTCGTGCACGGCGTTGAGGTTTGTTCACAGCGTTGAGGTTCGTGCACGGCGTTGAGGTTTGTTCACAGCGTTGAGGTTCGTGCACGGCGTTGAGGTTTGTGTGCGGCGTTGAGGTTTGTGCACAGCGTTGAGGTTTGTGCACGATGTTGAGGTTCGTGCACGGCGTTGAGGTTTGTGCACGATGTTGAGGTTCGTGCACAGCGTTGAGGTTCATGCACAGCGTTGACGTTCGTGTACAGCGTTGAGGTTTGTGCACATTGTCGTGCTCCTCGCAGTGTGGCAGAAGTCGACTGTTACAGTTGGCATGACATTATCTAAAGACCACAATCCTGAGCCGAGCTCGTCGAGCGAGATCAGTAGTTGACAGGCGAGATGCACGGCCAAGAGAATCTTTGGGGTGTGTCACACACACACACACACACACACACACACACACACTTCTTGTACTTGCTGCATACTGAGGACCGGGTATAAGTGCTGACAAAGTCAGGACCAGCATTTCCCACTTTATAAATCAACACAATTGCAAATATCTACTTCATGAATGACATTTATAAAGAACGACCGGGTGCAGTACCAGAAAATGTCTGCAGGTGGAGCCCCAGAGCAAAACGTGTGGGCTGGAAAACGGGTTTTTTGTACCAAATGTACCAAAAAAAAAACCTAAGGAAGTGATTTCAGTGAAAACAAAGTGAGGACCGGGCAAAATGTCCTCGCTTCGTAAAAATGACCTCACTTTGTTGGTTAAAAACCCCTCACTGGTCCTCAGTAAACCACAAGTACAAGAACACACACACACACACACACACACACAGACACACACAATGTGTGCTCTGTTCAAACTTGTCTCCCTTCAGCAGTTGTATACAGCGAACGGACCTGGCTTTTGTGTGTGTTTTTTTTTTTTAGTCGTATTTATTTTGTTTGTTTTTTAGCATGCAGCCATTGTGTGTTTGTAATGTGGCACAGTTACAGTTCACCGCGTGCACGGCAAACTCCAGTCAGGTATAAAAACCACCATTTTTTTTTAACACCCTGGCCTCCTGTGGCGAGCGCCTCTTTAATGGAGGGCCGTTTCACGCCGCTCGAATCCAGGATCTCGGCGTTCACAGCGTTTGTGTTAAACGTGAGAGCTCGGCGAAGCCAAACGCCCGCGTCTTGGCTTCACTTCTGACCCAACAACAACAACAACAACAACAACAACAACAACAAAAAAAACCCAGGAGTGGAGTGAAATAATTAGCCCCACTTCTGCTCAGCCGTCATCCATCCGTCCGTCCATGCATGCGTCCTTCTTTGTTTTTTTCTTCTTCTCATTTAATGGTCTTCCTTTTCCATTCTTCTTCTTCCTTTCCCTTCGCTCTCCCCTGAGAGAGCTGTGTGAAAAATCACGTTTTTTTCCCCCAACATTTCTCCCTGAGGTGAGCGTTGGCAGGGACTCACACAGCGGCCATCCCTGCCTTTCATACGCTCCTCACACACCGCGGAACAGATCGCCGGTTGCGGCACCGGCCGTCTTTGAAGTGCTTGCCATCTCACACAGGTTGGCTGGACTCTCTCTCCGTCTCTCTCTCTCTCTCTCTCTCTCTATTCCATTCCATCCCCCCATCATCATCATCATCATCATCATCATCCATTTTCATCCTGTGCCTTAAACTTGGCAAACGTGTTGTTTCGCTGCCACTAAAATCACACAAAAAAATCGTTAAAAAACACACAATGGTGCTGATTATAATCGTGTGTTTTTGATCAGCCAAAGTAAAAGTGTTTTTTTAGGAAACCGGTGTGTGCAAGTTTCTCAGTGTAGGTGTGTGTGTGTGTGTGTGTGTGTCTTTGTTGAAGTGTAAAGAGAGCGACACAACGATAAAGAGGAGGATCATTGATACGTTGCCATGTATGTGCCTTTAAAACCGAGCCATCTGAGAACAAATTCCAAACCATCAGGGCCTTTCATACACAAAGCTCTGTGGAGGTGTGTGTGTGTGCGCGTGTGTGCGCGTGTGTGCGCGTGTGTGTGTACGTGTGTGAGTGTGTGTGAGCAGGTTTTGGAGATCTCACCTCCAAAGAATTTGGCCATATGGTCGTCAACACATATAACCATGAGAGATAGAGCCAAGGAGAGGGTGTGTGTGTGTGCGTGTGTGCGTGTGTGTGTGTGTGTGTTCTTGTACTTGCGCCATACTGAGGACCAGTGAGGGTTTTTAACCAACAAAGTGAGGACATTTTTACGGAGTGAGGACATTTTGGTCGGTCCTCACTTTGTTTTCATTTAAATCACTTCCTTAGGTTGCTATAACATGCTATACTCTGTTTGTCAAAAAAAAAAAAAAAATTCAAATTTTGGACGACATAGTATATAGTATGACATTTTGCGTCAAATTTTTTGTCAAATTTTGGACCAAACATTTTGGGTCAAATTTTTTTTTCAAATTTTGGACCAATAATTTTGCGTAAATTTTTTTTTCAAATTTTGGACCAAACATTTTGGGTCAATTTTTTTTTTTCAAATTTTGGACAAAAAATTTTGCATCAATTTTTTTGTCAATTTTTTTGTCAAATTTTGGACCAAACATTTTGGGTCAATTTTTTTTTTTTCAAATTTTGGACCAAAAATTTTGCATTCATTTTTTTTTCAAATTTTGGACCAAACATTTTGGGTCAATTTTTTTTTTCCAAATTTTGGACCAAAAATTTTGATTCCATTTTTTTTTTCCAAATTTTGGACCAACAATTTTGGGTCACATTTTTTTTCACATTTTGGATGACAGTATAGTATGACGTTTTTGTCAAATTTTGGGTCAATTTTTTTTTCAAATTTTGGACCAAACAATTTCACTTTGTCACTTCTTTTACCCGGTCCTCAGTATGCAGCAAGTACAAGAATGTGTGTGTGTGTGTGTGTGTGTGTGTGTGTGTGTGTGTGTGTGTGTGTGTGTGTGTGTCTTCTTTTGTCAGTGGACGCAGCAGCAGCAGCAGAGAGGAATCATCGTATATCCTTCACCTTAGACGGAAGACGGCGTTGCCAAATTTAAATGAAATAAATAAATAAATGAATAAATGTAAGAATCGTCTCCTCCGCTGCACGTAATATTTGTGGAGTGGGAAAAAATCTGTCTCAATTAACACATTTGCACCGTGTGATGATGACGGACTCCAAATAGGTCACTGACTCAGTCTCCCGCCTTCCAATCTTCCCTCTAAAATGTTAATTAAGGAAGAGCTTTGAGATTCTCTGTGCTCAGGGCTGGCCATATGGGCCGGGCATATGTTCTATATATATATATATATATATATATATACCACCATATATAATTCATACACTGCTGCAGGAGAGGCAGAGTTTTTGAAGGAGGAGTGGAGGAGGAGGTGGAGGGAGGGGAAGTGGAGTTTTTTTGGGGGATTTACTACAAAGCGAGTGAGTGCGGCCTCCCCAGTGGCAGGTACACGGCGTTAGCCTGTTCATTAGCTCCATGTTATTCACCGTTTCACACAATGGGATGGAGGTCGACCAGCGCCGAGGACATTTAAATCCCTCTTTGTCGGACAGTTAATGAGAGCGAATGATTGTGTTGTGTTGTTGGAGTTTGCTGTGTTTTTCTTCAGCAGTGTTGGAAATGTTTATTTTAAAGGTGCATTATGTAAATAAATCATAAAATCCTCCTAATATGTCACAGAGACTCAGGAATAATGTTCATATAACAAACTGAACTCACCAACAACAACAGTACAGACAAAATATTTGCATTTAAAAAAAATATTTTGCAGACTGCAAATCATGTTTTGGCTTCATGTGGCGCCACCTACCGCCGTCTACCAGTCATTGCAGTCAGTAGAGTCTCAGCTGCCGAGCAACCACGGGTTTGCCAGTTACGTCTGAGCTCCAATGGGCGGAGAAAGCGAAACTTAAAAAGACCTCGGTATTTTGAATTTGAGTGCAGTAACCGTTTTTGGCCACATTCTTACATATGGCGCCTTTAAAGAAGTAATTAGTTACTTCTCCCAAAAAAGGTAATTAGGTAATTAGTTACCAAGTTACAAATTAATACCTCTTGAAAACGTGCATGTCTTTTTTGTTTTTTTTGTGTTCTTATCAAAAGTTTGTTACTTTCTTCACCAGTGTTGCAAATATTACTTTAAAGAAGTAATTAGTTACAGTGACTTGTTACTTTGTTACCAAAAAGGTAACTGAATTAGTTACAAACTAATACCTTGTGAAAACATGCACACGTTTTTTTTTTTTTTTTGTGCTCTTGTCAAAAGTTTGTCGTGGAAAACAGACGAGGTTTCTTCACCAGTGTTGGAAATGTTACATTAAATAAGTAGTTAGTTACAGTTACTCGTTACTTTGTTACCAAAAATGTAACTGACGTAGTTACCGAGTTACAAATGAATTCCTCGTGAAAACATGCATGTGTTTTGGTTTTTGTGCTCTTATGAGTAGTTTGTTACTTTCTTCACTAGTGTTGGAAATGTTACTTTAACGAAGTAATTAGTTCCAATTACAGTTATAAAAGTAACCAGTTACTCGGGAAAGTAACTACTGCGTTACTTTCAAGTCCATTTGTTAGACCTCACCTCCACTTCCTCTTTAACAGAACTTGAAAATACACGTGCGTGTTCATTTGTTGATGATAAATCTGATGAAGTTTTGTTTAAAACAGAATGTAAAAAAAAAAAAAAAAGTTTGTTAAAAAAAAAAGTATAAAAACTCCCCCTAAATATAACATATATACATATATATATTTATGCATATATATATATATATATATCAGATAACGTGTTGTCTGACACCATCAGCTGAACCATGTTGTCGCGGTGCCATCCACTCACACACACACATTCACCAACAGAATGGAGACGGTAGCAGCCAATGAACACAGCCCCCCCCCCCCCCCCCACACACACACACACACACACACGCACTCCCCCCCCCCCTGCAGCTTTTTTGGGTCCGGCTCAACCAATCAGAACGAGCTCTGCCCGCTGCACCTGATCCTGTTTCTGGCCGGCGACGGCCAATCACAGAGGCCTCGGTGCACCTGATGCATTGTGGTCCGCGCACACACACACACACACACACACACACACACACACACACACACAGGTGCTGTGGATCCTGGCCATGAATGTGACACATGTGTCCTCACGATCCCCCACAATGCTTTGCTGCTGTCTTATTCCTGGCTTCTTCAGACTCAACAATGAGTGTTTGAGGAGTCGAGGGTCTGGACGATAACAACACCAACAACAACAACAACAAAAACACCATGTTTATGGACCAATAAAGATGATTACAAATGGCAATAATTGCAGAAAAATGGAAGGTTTTTTGCGATTTGTGCAGATTATCTGTAATAAAAAGCTGAGGAGAGAGAGAGAGAGAGAGAGAGAGAGAGAGAGAGAGAGAGAGAGAGAGAGAGAGAGAGAGAGAGAGAGAGAGAGAGAGAGAGAGAGAGAGAGAGAGAGAGAGAGAGAGAGAGAGAGAGAGAGAGAGTTAGCTGTAGCTGTACAGACCTCTCATTCTCGAAGGATATGAATAGCCTTTGTTTTCACCACAACTCAGGGCTGTGTGGTCTGCCAACGTCTGGCTCTTATTATGGGGTTTGTGTCTGTGTGTCTGTGTAAGTGGCATGCACGTGTGCGTCTGATTGTGTGTGTGTGTGTGTGTGTGTGCTGCACACGGACTTGGAACATTTGTATTTTTATTCTTATTCTTATTATTATTAAACGTGCAGGTGATTACATTTTGCACCGTTTTCTCTCGGCTTCTGTTCGGCTAAATAAATGTGGCGTGGTCTCTGTGTGTGTGTGTGTGTGTGCGTGTGTGTGTGTTTTCTTATCCGTGAAAGTTGTGAAATGAAATAGGATTTCACAGAACAGCACAGCAGCGGCCGTGGGATTTGGTTTTTCCCCCCCTTTGGCTCAGCCGAGTGGGGAATGGTTTGATCCAATCAATGGCAGAACTGCAAGGAGAGCCCATTTCACAGCTCTGGACCCTGCCAGAACCCTGACTGCCTCGCTCGCCTCGCTCGCTTGACTTAGAATACAAATGAAGCTCCCTGAATGCACACTTACACACACACACACACACACATGCAAACACACTGGTACTTACAAACAGTCTGGCTGTGCACGTATAGAGTGTTTTCTGCAGGTTATAGCGCTAAAAAATTGATGTTTTTAAGGTGATTTCAGGACTTTATCGTCCACAAATGTTTAAATATGTCATAAAAATACGTCGCTAAGTAACCGTGTCCCTGTTCTTTTAGGCCACTGACACCTACCTGGTAAACGACGATCCTGCACGAGGCCCGGGGATGCCGGAGTGTTTCCTCGTGTCTGATACATACAGGGTAAACGCACGCACACACACACACACACACACACACGCACACACACACACGCACGCACTCTGCATCTGTCCTTGTGATTGTGTTGAGATTTATTTTCCTGGACACACAAACAAGCCCAGTCCATTAGGAATAATCTCCCTCTGCCTCTGTAAAGATTTACTGCCGTTGAGCAGGAGGAGGAGGAGGAAGAGGAGGAGGAGGAAGAAGAGGTCGTTCAGAATAGAAATAAGAAAGAGCAGCAGAATTTTGACACACTTCACCGTCGTGTTCTGCTCTGGTTCTGGGCGTTTAATGTGTTCAGGAAACACTCGTACATTTTCTGAATGTTGACGTTCTGCCTCTGGCGACCTCCTCTCCTCACATCCATTTCCTGCACACATATCTCACACATATCATCATGGATGTCCTGAACTCATCTGTCAATGTGTGTGTGTGTGTGTGTGTGTGTGTGTGTGTGTGTGTGTGTGTGTGTGTGTGTGTGTGTGTGTGTGTGTGTGTGTGTGTGTGTGTGTGTGTGTGTGTGTGTGTGCGTGTGTGTGTGTGTGGCGACAGTGTTTCCTCATACAGTCCACGTCTCTGTCACGTGGTCACACCTCCTGTTTTGGGCTTTTGTTTTCATGCTCTCGTCATAAGTTTGAAGCGTTTTCTTCACCGGTTACAGTTATAAAAGTAACTAGTTAAGAGGGAAAGTAAAGAAGTAATTAGTTACGGTTACTTGTTACTTTGTTACCAAAAAGGTAACTGAATTAGTTACAAATTAATACCTCGTGAAAACATGCACACGTTTTTTTTTTTGTGCTCTTATCAAAAGTTTGTCGTGGAAAACAGACGAGGTTTGTTCACCATCGTTGGGAATGTTACATTAAAGAAGTAATTAGTTACAGTTACTCGTTACTTTGTTACCAAAAAGCTAACTGACTCAGTTACCGAGTTACAAATTAATTCCGCGTGAGAACATACATGTGTTTTGGGGTTTTTTCATGCTCTTATCAAAAGTTTGTTACGGAAAAGCAGACGCTCTTTCTTCACCAGTGGAAATGTTACATTAAAGAAGCAATTAGTTACAGTTACTCGTTACTTTGTTACCAAAAATGTAACTGAATTAATTACAGAGTTACACATTAATACCTCATGAAAACATGCATGTGTTCTTTCCTTTTTTGTTGTGCTCTTGTGAATAGTTTGTTACTTTCTTCACCAGTGATGGAAATGTTACTTTAACTAAGTAATTGGTTACAATTCCAGTTATAAAAGTAACTAGTTACTCGGGAAAGTAACTATTGCGTTACTTTCAAGTACATTTTAAGTGCTCAGAGATGTTTAGACCTCACCTCCAACCTCCTCTTGAACAGAACTTAAAACACACGTGTGTGTGTGTTCATTTGTCGACTTTGTTGTATGTTGATGTTTTTTTACCGGAATTTGTTTTGTCCGTCTGTTTGTTAGCAACATAACTCGAAAAAGTCATGGACGGATTAGGATGAAATGTTCAGGAAGTGTCCGCGATGGGACCAGGAACACGTGATTACATTTTGGGTGTGATCCATGGATGCTATCACTGGTTTTATCACTATTTTGTCGGGGGGCTAAATCTGAATATTATTATAATGAAATGGACACTTAATACAATAAATGACTAACAGAAACAGTGTATAAATAAACAGATCTAAACTATCGTAATCTGAGACAGAAAAATCAAGCTTCAGTTGTGTTGCTTGTGTCTCCGTCTCCTTCCGTGTTAATGACCACTGTGACGCTGAAAGAGGTTTCATTCGGGTCGGAATTGCTCGAATTTATGGAAAAGTACCGGCTACGCTTCCAGTTTAGGATTAACCGGGCTCGCCGTGCAACGCGCTGTCGATCGTTTACTCACTTGTATCTTTTCGTGTGTGCGACTACGCTTGCGTTCACTCACCACCAACCCTGCCTCTGATTGGCTTACAGTGAAGTTTTACTCCACCTCAGCCAATCATCATCACTTATGCGGTTATTTCGTGAGAAAGAAGAGTAAAACCCTGTCTTCGGAGGAAAGGGTTTTTCAGAAGCAAATGGTTCCGGGTAGAACCTCAGCCCTTGTAGAAGAACCCTTTTGGAACCCTTATTTCTAAGAGTGTACACAGGTGTATAGAGGCCCATTTCCAGTGTTCTAATGGAACGTTTTGTTTGCTAAAGGCGTTAGAAGACTATTGGATGATTAGAAAACCCTTGGGCAAATTTAGTATTTTGAGTATTTTAGTATTTTCCAACTCCTTTGATGAATAAAAGTCTGACTTTTAATGGAAAACACGACTGTTTGAACAGTATAGTGTATGTAAATAAAAGGGATTCTCTCGTGGTTTTGTTTTCCATTGGAAAACCATATGGCGTCGTCTAAAGTTAGCATGTTGCGGTCTGCCCGTATATGTAACTCGCTGTTTACCATCGCCTGCGGCTATAGGCCGTTAAATATTCTAAAGCGATGTAGCGTTAGCATGCTAAATGTGCGAGACAGGTGGTGGAGGCCGTCGTTCGGAAAAAACGGACGGCTGGAAAAACCGTGTGTCGTAGTAACGGTTTACTACAGTGTAAATATTGTCAGAGTACGACGTGTATGTGTGTGTTCAGAGAGTGTGTGTGTCTGTGTGTGTGTGTGTGTGTGTGTGTGTGTGTGTGTGTGTGTGTGTGTGTGTGTGTGTGTGTGTGTGTGTGTGTGTGTGTGTGTGTGTGTGTGTGTGTGTGTGTGTGAGGCATATGCAGACTGAGGGAAATGGCTGACTGGCCGCTACGGCTGACAAGCGTATCATACACACTGTGGATCCAAGAGACTCTATATGGATCTGTTTGCAATCTGAGCGAGTGTGTGTGTGTGTGTGCGTGTGCGTGTGTGTGTGCGTGCGCAGCAATGTGTCGCGCCTGCTGCTTTTTATGTGTTTACATGTGTGTGTGTGTGTGTGTGTGTGCGATAGCCGCTCATACGGTTCACTCTGAGCGAGTTTAACGTTGGTTTAGTCCTGCTCTGATGTTCAGATGTCAGTGTGCAGGTTACAGGACAAATGCACTGTTTTACAGTTTAATTAATGACAGTGTTTGGACAAAGATGGACAACGTGTTACGTGCAGAAATCGTCATAACTCAGTTACTGTTACTGTTACTTCCAAAAACTGCAGAGCGTTACTTTAATTATTAGCTAATTGAAGCCGTTTTTGATGTTTTCACTCGGCAAAGCTGAAGAGACTGAAGTTTATGCATGTTTTACATAAAAGTAACTATTTTTAAGACCTTTAAAGATTACATTTAAGACCTTTT